>NC_074691.1:11508692-11581192 GCF_029448725.1 Salvelinus fontinalis | reverse complement strand
AACCAATCCAGGATGTGCCAGTGTTCAGTGTTCATTCAAGATGGACCCTTGAGGGCCTCCCGGGTGGCGCAGTGGTCTAGGGCACTGTATCGCAGTGCTAACTGCGCCACCAGAGTCTCTGGGTTCGCGCCCAGACTCTGTCGCAGCCGGCCGCGACCGGGAGGTCCGTGGGGCGACGCACAATTGGCATAGCGTCGTCCGGGGTAGGGAGGGTTTGGCCGGTAGGGATATCCTTGTCTCATCGCGCTCCAGCGACTCCTGTGGCGGGCTGGGCGCAGTGCGCGCTAACCAAGGGGGGCCAGGTGCACGGTGTTTCCTCCGACACATTGGTGCGGCTGGCTTCCGGGTTGGAGGCGCGCTGTGTTAAGAAGCAGTACGGCTGGTTGGGTTGTGCTTCGGAGGACGCATGGCTTTCGACCTTCGTCTCTCCCGAGCCCGTACGGGAGTTGTAGCGATGAGACAAGGTAGTAATTACTAGCGATTGGATACCACGAAAATTGGGGAGAAAATGGGATAAAAAATAAATAAATAAAATAAAAAGATGGACCCTTGATTGCATGTTTCCTATCCTGAATCCTGTGGCCCCCTATGGTCTAACAATGGACAGCCTCAGAGTACCTGGTCAAACAAATCTATTTCATAACCACCAGTCAGAGCTGGTATGACCTTTCAGAAATCCTCTATAGATTAAAAAATAATGATTGAGGGATTCAAGCAGCTGAGCACCACAGGCGAGTGGCCAATTCTCAAAAAGGGTTTAAGTTTTTGAGATATCCCTACCCGAAGTATTACAAAGCACAGCCATGTTTTTCCATATCTCTAAGGTCTCCCATAAATTGAATGAATGGTTGTATAAACATATTTTACTGCAAAAGTTGTTATGTTGTGACATACCCCCATAACTCAAACAGCGCAGAATTATACCTTGCTGGAGGAGGGGGGGGGGGGGGGGGGGCAACAAAAGCCCATGTAACCCAATATTGCAAGCCCTGATATTGCTAATATGTGAAATACAAGTAGTTAATTGTCTGCCCTACATACACAAACAAACATTAAAGCATTTTGGAAATATAGACCTGTAAACACACAGATATAATCGGTGGAAATATCAATTATTAATATTTAAGATTAATGAAAACTTCAGTTTGGTAATCCGTTTCTGGTAAACCGGCCCATAGCGGGTTACAAATTTCCAAGCTCTCAGTGCTGTATGGTCCTGCCTGACAAGTATACACACATTAACACATGTTTTTTTGTTGATGTGGCTATTGTAATTGGCTCTAAGGAAAACACCCCCTAAACTCAAAAAGTGCAGAACAATGCTCATGCAAGCTCATGCAACCCAAAATGGCTAACTCTGATATTGCTAAAATTCGGATACAATTGAACATGTTGTGTCTGTTGTTATCAGCTCTAAGGCAAGTGGGCTCAGACACTGAAAACTGGTGTCTGAGCCCACATCATTCAGTATCATCAAAAAACATTAAACAAATCAAAATATATCTTTTGTGTTAGATTCTTCAACGTAGCCACCCTTTGCCTTGATGACAGCTTTGCACACTTGTTGGTATTCTCTCAACCAGCTTCATGAGGTAGTCACCTGGAATTAATTTCAATTAACAGGTGTGCCTTGTTAATAGTTAATTTGTGGAATTTATTTCCTTCTTAATGCATTTGAGCCAATCAGGTGTGTTGTGACAAGGTAGGGGTGGTATACAGAAGATAGCTCTATTTGGTAAAAGACCAAGTCCATATTATGGCAAGAACAGCTCAAATAAGCAAAGAGAAACGACAGTCCATCATTACTTTAAGACATGAAGGTCAGTCAATCCGGAATATTTCAAGAACTTTGAAAGTTTCTTCAAGTGCAGTTGGAAAAACCATTAAGTGCTATGATGAAATTGGTTTTCATGAGGACAGCCACAGGAAAGGAAGACCCAGAGTTAAATCTGCTGCAGAGGATAAGTTCATTAGAATTAGACTGAATCAGTCCTTCATGGACAAATTGCTGCAAAGAAACCACTACTAAAGGACAACAATAATAAGAAGAGACTTGCTTGGGCCAAGAAACACGAGCAATGGACAGACCTTTGAAAGGCTGGTCATGGCTCACATCAGCACCATTATCCCAGAAACCCTAGACCCACTCCAATTTGCATACCGCCCCAACAGATCCACAGATGATGCAATCTCTATTGCACTCCACACGGTCCTTTCCCACCTGGACAAAAGGAACATCTATGTGAGAATGCTATTCATTGACTACAGCCCAGCGTTCAACACCATAGTGCCCTCAAAGCGCGACACTAAGCTAAGGACCCTGGGACTAAACACCTCCCTCTGCAACTGGATCCTGGACTTCCTGACGGGCCACCCCCCCAGGTGGTAAGGGTAGGTAAAACATATCCACCACCCTGATCCTCAACACGGGGGCCCCTCAGGGGTGCGTGCTCAGCCCCCTCCTGTACTTAATGTTCACCCATGACTGCATGGCCGGGCACGACTCCAACACCATCATTAAGTTTGCCGATGACACAACAGTGGTAGGCGTGATCACCGACAACGATGAGACAGCGTATAGGGAGGAGGTCAGAGACCTGGCCGTGTGATCCCAGGATAACTACCTCGCCCTCAACGTGATCAAGACAAAGGAGATGATTGTGGACAACAGGAAAAGGAGGACCGAGCCCGCCCCCATTCTCATCGACAGGGCTGTAGTGGAGCAGGTTGAGAGCTTCAAGTTCCTTTGTTTCCACATCACCAACAAGCTATCATGGTCCAAACACACCAAGACAGTTGTGAAGAGGACACGACAAAGCCTATTCCCCCTCAGGAGACTGAAAAGATTTGGCATGGGTCCTCAGATCCTCAAAAAGTTCTACAGCTGTACCATCGGGAGCACCCTGACTGGTTGCATCACTGCCTGGTATGGCAACTGCTCTGCCTCCAAAAGCAAGGCACTACAGAGGGTAGTGTGTACGGCCCAGAACATCACTGGGGCCAAGCTTCCAGCTATCCAGGATCTCTATATCTAAAGGACGGCCCTAAAAATTGTCAAAGACTCCAGCCACCCTAGTCATAGACTGTTGTCTGTGCTACCGCACGGCGAGCGGTACTGGAGTGCCAAGTACCCCCAAGCCATAAGACTCCTGAACAGCTAATCAAATGGCTACCCAGACTATTTGCATTGCCCCCCCAGCCCCTCTTTTACACTGCTGCTACTCTCTGTTTATTATCTATGCATAGTCACTTTAACTCAACCTACATGTACATATTACCTCAATTACCTCAACTAACCGGTGCCCCCGCACATTGACTCTGTACCGGTACCCACTGTATATAGCCTCGCTACTGTTATTTTACTGCTGCTCTATAATTATTTGTTACTTACATTTTTTTTTAAATGTACTTATCTATTTTTTACTTAACACTTATTTTTCTTAAAACTGCATTGTTGGTTAAGGGCTTGTAAGTAAGCATTTCACTGTAAGGTCTTAGCGAAATGCTTGTGTTTGTGTTGCCCTACAACATCCATAGAGTACGACCCTGCATCACACAGGAAGCGGTACATGTCCTAATCCAGGCACTTCATCTCCCGCCTGGACTACGGCAACTCGCTGTTGGCTAGGCTCCCCGCTTGTGCCATTAAACCCCTGCAATTTAGAGTGTGACTTCTAGCAATGTAATTGTCTGCATCCTTTCCAATCCCCCATATATATATATATTTTGTATTTTTGTAAATATATATATTATTTTAAATATATATATATGGTATTAAATATATTTTCCTTCTTTATTATTTTCCCTTAACCCTACCACCCCTCCCCTAATTGGGGTAAACTAATAGACAACAATACTTAGGCTTATACTTCTAGCTACAGTATATACATTTTACAGACACAGTATATTTTACATTAGTTATCTTTCCTTTCTTTTCTTGTCTATCCAAGGATCTTTCTGCAACAGAACATTCTATGTTCTCAGACACAAAGAAAACCTTGCTAGAACCGGTATCTAAAGTTAAATACAAAAGTATTCATCTGTTTTCAGTCCTCGGTTCCTGTCCTCACTTGAAGTGGATATCTTTCTTTCTTTTAATGACAGATTCATTTGAGAAAAATAAACAAAACAATCTATTGTTATAATGCTCACTTTCTTTTGACTGTATGTATCAATTGAAAGCTAACATATGACCTAACATCAATCAAAATATTGATTGGCTAACCTTGTCATTCCAATTGTTTTTATAAAATAAATAAAAACCTTCACTCACAACTGCCTATATCTTTCACACTAATTATTGTAAGCGTACATACAAGGCTGTCTTGAACGCTTTATGAATTGGGATGGTCCAGTTTCAGTTGACCCATTTACTAGACTGTGATGAGGGAGCCAGGACAGCCACATAGTGGCCGCAGGGACAGTAGTGCCAGCCCCTGGGAACTCAGGAGTGGACAGTGTCAGCCTGGCCTGAGTGTCCTACCTACCCGACTCAGCAGATCGTCCATCTCTGTCACCAGGCTGCCCAGGTTACTGTCGGCCAGCTGCAGGCGCCTCTCCGGCGAATTCTGTGGCGAGAGCATGTGCTGTGTGGAAGACACGTGCACACACACACACACACACACACACACACACACACACACACACACACACACACACACACACACACACACACACACACACACACACACACACACACACACACACACACACACACACACATATACACATACACAGGGGAGAATGTCAGAATGGGGCATTAGGCAGAAAGGTCATCTACTGTTTAAATCACCATGGGTCTGGTGAGTGAGGTGTGAGCCTCTGCTCGATACCCTGTATTTAACCATCCACCCCAGCCCAATTCATCAGTGTTATGCCAGTAGGGCTCCTGCCAGACATCTCCTCACAGGCCTATAAGAAGCAGAGCACCAGCAGCTGGAAAAGGGCATCTAGCTCAGTGGACTCCAAAAACGCAGCTTGAGCCAATGATCAGGCTTTCCACATGAGGGTAGCAATCAAGTGATGTCTTCATTGGCCCCCCCTCATGATGCCCTTTAGCAATAATCTGCATCTTTGTTGTGCCTTATATCTCCAGCTCCATCTCCTCTGCTTTCCGAGGATTTGGGGGAAATTTCACTCTTGTTATCGCACAGCTGAGATGCATTTGAATGCCACTGTTTGTGTAATATATCACTGTTACAGAGTGTGGTGTTTGTGTAATATATCACTGTTACAGAGTGTGGTGTTTGTGTAATATATCACTGTTACAGAGTGTGGTGTTTGTGTAATATATCACTGTTACAGAGTGTGGTGTGTGTGTAATATATCACTGTTACAGAGTGTGGTGTGTGTGTAATATATCACTGTTACAGAGTGTGGTGTTTGTGTAATATATCACTGTTACAGAGTGTGGTGTGTGTGTAATATATCACTGTTACAGAGTGTGGTGTGTGTGTAATATGTCACTGTTACAGAGTGTGGTGTTTGTGTAATATATCACTGTTACAGAGTGTGGTGTGTGTGTAATATATCACTGTTACAGAGTGTGGTGTTTGTGTAATATATCACTGTTACAGAGTGTGGTGTGTGTGTAATATATCACTGTTACAGAGTGTGGTGTTTGTGTAATATATCACTGTTACAGAGTGTGGTGTGTGTGTAATATATCACTGTTACAGAGTGTGGTGTTTGTGTAATATATCACTGTTACAGAGTGTGGTGTGTGTGTAATATATCACTGTTACAGAGTGTGGTGTTTGTGTAATATATCACTGTTACAGAGTGTGGTGTTTGTGTAATATATCACTGTTACAGAGTGTGGTGTTTGTGTCTTTGGTCTTTGTGTGAGAGAGAGGTGGATGCCGTTAGCTGAACGGAGTGGAGCTATGGTATTGCCTGGAGGGGATATGAGGAGTGTTTGAAATCGGGGTGTGAGTCGGGCCCCACGTCCCCCCCCTGAGACATTAACAGCTGAGAGATATTTACACAGCACCTTGTCGAGGTGGGCAACTTAATCACAACTGATTCTGTTCGCCTTAGCAATTCAGTCAGGTACTCACTAGTGTGAGTAAACAAACACGCCAAATTGAATGTAGGCCTACAGAGACAAACGTGATCTAGATATCATAGATTTGTCTAATACAGGATATTGTAGTACTCTCTCTTTGGAGCGAAGGTGAACACTAGAGGAAGTGTTTGGGTGCTTTCTATTCACCTTGAGTTCCTGCGTCATGTTCTCAAACCGGTAGAGGACTTTGTAGGGCGGTGGCAGAGGGGTGGTGAGGTTGACACTGGTGATGATACGATGCAGTCTATCCATATCTCTGATGAGGAGCCCGGCACAGTCATCATCGCAGGCTGTAACACACACACACACACACACCGAAACCAACACGCACACACACACACCATGGCAGTTAGAAACTTCTAATGACGAGTGGTCTCTAATGGCACCAATTAAAACCATTAGAGAGCGTTCAGGCTCGTTCAGAGAATCAAATAATAATCCCAGCTAACGTGTGTGGTCAGGGTGACACTGAGCACTGAAGCTGTGTGTGGGTGTGAATATTGGGGACACTGGGACAGTCTCTCATTGGGACACCAAGACACTCTACTTGGGGTCAAAGGGTCAACCCCAAGTGCATGGGGATGCTTATGGTAGCTTGTTGCCTGGCAACATCTCTACCAAAGGGACATGTACTGTCACACATGAAAAAAATACTAGTTTACTATAGAAAACTACAGGACTTACTATAGAATTCTGTAGTAAATTGTAGTATACTGTAGAATACTATATTACACACTGGAGTATGCCTCGATCATGTGTAGTACCTACTATAGAATGTAGTAGTATACTGTAAAATAGTATAATAAGTACTACAGTAATGTCTGCAAAAACACTACAATCTGCAAAAACACTACACTTTTTTAGTAAACACTACAGTATTTAATTTGGGTATACCTTGCCCATTCCAGTCCTCCATAGCCCAATTTGTGCCACCCGTAAGTGAGAAACGTACATGCCAAGTATATACCATATATTGTGTTCCCTACAGGTTATAGAAAAGAGCAGAAGCTCTGAACTATCTGTTCAGACCCCAGTCCTACCTGCCTACACTTTATGGAAAATGTGCTATTTTTGTATTTCTCCAGTAGGCCTCCACTTCTATGTCAAAGAACCAAAACACGATAGTAAATACTATAGCACTGTCTGCAAAAACACTACAGTAAATACTATAGTAAACTACAGTATGCAAAAATATTACATGAATTACTACAGTATATACTACAGTTTTATTTTACTACAGAATTTATACTATAGTTAATTATGAATACTACAGTATACTACAATAAATACCTGCCCACAAAAACATCACAGGGAATACTACAGTAAAGTCTGCAAAAATTATACTGTGAATACTATAGTATTTATACCATAGTATACTATATACTTTTTTCATGTGGGGTATGTACAAGGGCGACTATGTTAGCACCGGAGAAGAGGACAAAGTCTGGGAGAAGTGCTTTTTAATCTGAGCGACATGGTGGAACGGGTTGAACCCCAGCTTCCTCTTCCTTCACCTTGTTTAGTTTAGTTTCATCCCATTCCCCCACACACACCAGCGCTCTTTCAAAAGACACAACCACTCTTTGAAAACCCTTCAAGGTAGCCATCCTCTATCCTCTACTCTTTAGGCTTTGGAGAATCCTGGAGTTTCTGTGCTGGTTTAAGATTAGACAGGAGCAGCACTGGGGGAAGGGATCTCGAGCGTGAAATTTAACACAGTGTGAAACGGCTTTTGGCAGCCCATTATGAGTGTTCGACATGCCACAAGCAACGAGAAACAAAACACACACAGTACACACACGCACACACACAACACTACAATCAACAAACCATGTGTGAATTTATCATATCCTTCGAATTTCTCCTGGATTTTTCCACATAAAAAATGTGTTGAGAAATTAAGATGTCAGAAAAGTTTTTTTTTATAGACCCACTGTTATAAAGGAGGAAGGCCTGACAATCCACACAGTAAGAGAGCACACATCCTGTGAATGTGAGAGTTTGTGATAAAACACTCCAAAATGCACACACTGCATGAAATACATGCAAATCCTGTTACCCTCCCCAAAGGAAAAACAACATGCAGCCAATCAGTTTCACCTGAATCATCTGACATACTGTATCTAACAAGCGGTGGACCCCTACCATCACTGCTTCAGGAAACCTGCTAGAGTCCACGACTGGGAACAGTTAGACGTTATTTCAGATAGTCAGCTTGCCAGGTTAGTTGGCACCGTAGCCTACAGAATGGTATCTACAACATACAGTACTATTCATTGCCTGAAGTATGATAACATGTAGTCTCAAACAAATTACAATAATTCAAGAGCAAACAATGTTATAAATGAAGCTTCGATAACTTCGACTTCTTTTTTGACAAATATAGTGGTCGCCATCTTTGTTTACTTTGGGATTGGCGCTTGGGATAACATGTTGTCTGCTGTGGGATATACTGTATATAATATAGCCTGTAGTACATTGTCTCCCTCGGCCCTGCCAATTGCTCAAAGCAAATGATCGGACTTGCTGTGCTATGCTAAATCTGAATTATTAACATCAGGGGATCTTAACCTGGATTGGTTGATGCCAGTATCAGATAAACTGAAAGATATTTGCACTGAGCTAAATTTAACTCAACTGATAACTAAACCAACCTGCCCCAACTTAAAACAGCCTGAAAAATCTACTATTTCTGACAAACGCCCCTCATAAGTATACAGCCATTGGAATCTTTGCTAACGAGCTCAGTGACCATCGTCTGCATTAGAGATACTAAACTACCAAAATTGTGTTTGCGCATTATTGCAAAAATACATTTTTGAACTTTCAATAAGCAAAATTTCCTGTATGATCTGGGGTTGTATGATTGGGTGTGCCCTCTATCTCTGATTTGGATCAGGCCCTTAAATGTCTTACCTTTCTTTTTAACTATGTTGCAGATAAGCATGCCCCATATAAAAGATTAAGGGTAAAGGGCAGATCTAACCCATGGTTTACGCATGAATTGTCTGAAAGATTTGATGAAACAAACTTAGCTTGGGCTAAGGCTACTATTGACTGATTCTATCTCTGACTAGCAGTCCTTCAGACATTTGAGAAATAGATGTCTTACTCTGGTTAGAAAAGCAAAGTCAACATACTTCTTCAATTGTGTATCTGAGAGTGGTGAAAATTCCAGCTAAATTCTGGAAAGTGGTAAAATGTAATTCCACCTCTTCATTACCCCAGCAGGTTATGACAGCCTCTGGTATGAAATTTGTGGTGCTTTTTATAACCATTAGGCTTCAGCTGGCCACCTATTTGAAATAATCATTTTTGAAAAAAACTCAAGTTCCACTAGAGAAATTCCTTATACACCTCTAAACAGATAACAGAGAATGATGCACTTCCAGGCACTCACTCTTAAAAAAAATTGAAACATTTTATGTCAATGCTGTACTTGTCTAAGTGCCTTGCAAAAAATGTATGTACAAAAATTCACAGGAGATGAATAGCTTGATCCCTTTTTACTGCAGCTTTCTGCCCCCATCATTATATAACCTTTGACCCACTTTTTTATTCAAAAATTGCTTCTGGTGCTATCTCTAAGATCTGGAAGGCGACACATGTCCTCCCTCTTCACAAAGGCGGGGATCCTTCTAACCTAGATAACTATTGCCCATTTCTAAACTATGTTGCCTTGCAAAAATATTAGAATCACTGGCAAACGCTCAGCTAATAAGTTTTTTAACCTCAAATTATATTCTTAATGTCTGGTTTTAGACTGAGACAAGAGACAGCTGTTTAAGCAGCTACGCTTGTCTTAAATGATGTGTTAAATTGCTTAGATTGTAGGATTCACTGTGCTGCCATATTTATAGACCTATCCAAGGCCTTTGATACTGTCAACCATCACCTACTCATTCCAGGTGTCTTGCAATTGGTTTGGGAACTATCTGTCAGACAGGACACCATGTGTGCTTTCTGATGCTGTCAAGTTACCTTGATATTACTAAAGGTGTCCCGCAGGGGTAGATTTCAGGACCTGTTTTCTTTACTATTTATATAAATAATATTGGTCTATCTGCAAAAACCTGTTACATTCTGTATGCTATTGACCCTACTGATGACCAGGCTATGTTATAGCTGCAATATGATTTTGTTGATACTTAATGCAGGAAAAACAGAATGTATGTCTAAATCTCTTAGAAATATTTCAGATGGTCTACACACAGATGGCACTGGAGGATTTTCTCTTTGAGCAGGTTCCCGTCCTTAAATATCTGGGATTTTGGATTGACAAACATTTGAAGTTTAAACAACATATGGATGAGCTAGTTAAGAAGTTAAGAAGCTGTGATTTAAAGGAGGCTTCTTTTATAGAACTACATCATGCCTCTCTCTAAACAGCAGGAAACAGGTGGTACAAGCAACCTTCCTGCCAGATCTTGATTATGGTGGCACCTTTTATCAGAATGCAGCAGCCACTAACCTAAAATCCTTGGATGCAGTGTACCATAGCGTGCTTCACTTTATCACAGGTGACAGGTTTAACACTCACTGCATCCTTAATCAGAAGGTCAGCTGGCCCTCTCTAAATTTCCGTAGATCACTTAATTTCTCCTTTTTTGTTAACAAAGCTCTGCTTCACAAGCTTCCAATATACACTACATGACCAAAAGTATGTGGACATCTGCTCGTCCAACATCTCATTCCAAAATCATGGGCATTAATATAGAGTTGGCCCCCCTTTGCTGCTATAACAGCCTCCACTCTTCTGGAAAGGCTTTCCACTAGATGTCGGAACATTGCTGCAGGGACTTGCTTCCATTCAGCCTCAAGACCATTAGTGAGGTTGGGGACTGATGTAGGGCGATTAGGCCTGGCTCAAAGTCTGCGTTCCAATTCGTCCCAATGGTGTTAGATGGGGTAGAGGTCAGGGCTCTGTGCAGGCCAATTACGTTCTTCCACACCAGTCTTGACAAACCATTTCTTTATGGACCTCGCTTTGTGCAAGTGGGCATTGTCATGCTGAAACAGGAAGGGCCTTCCCCAAACTGTTGCCACAAAGTTGGAAGCACAGAATATATATAATGCTGTAGCGTTAAGATTTCCCTTCACTGGAACTAAGCTGAACCATGAAAAACAGCCAAAGACCAATATTCCTCCTCCACCAAACTTTACAGTTGGCACTATGCATTTGGGCAGGTAGCGTTCTCCTGAAATCCGGCAAACCCAGATTCATCCATCGGACTGCCAGATGGTGCAGCGTGATTCATCACTCCAGAGAACGCGTTTACCATGCTCCAGAGTCCAATGGCGGCGAGCTTTACACCACTCCAGCTGATGCTTGGCATTGTGCAGGGTGATATTAGGCTTGTGTGCGGCTGCTCGGCCATTGAAACCCATTTCATGAAGCCCCCGACAAACAGTTATTGTGCTAACTTGCTTCCAGAGGCAGTTTTGAACTGGGTAGTGTGTTGCAACTGAGGAAAGGCGGTTTTTACACGTTACTCATTTCAGCACTCGGCAGTCCCATTCTGTGAGCGTGTGTGGCCTACCATTCCGCGGCTGAGCCGTTGTTGCTCCTAGATGTTTCCATTTTACAAAAACAACACTTACAGTTGACTGGGGCAGCTCTACCAGGGCAGAAATTTGACCGAATTACTTGTTGGAAAGGTGGCATCCTATGACGGTGCCACGTTGAAAGTCACTGAGCTCATCAGTAAGGCCCTTCTACTGCCAATGTTTGTCTATGGAGAGTGCACAGCTGTGTGCTCGGTTCTATACACGTGTGTCAGCAATGGGTGTGGCTGAAATAGCTGAATCCATCGATTTGAAGGGGTGTCCACATACTTTTGTATATACACTACCATTCAAAAGTTTGGGGTCACTTAGAAAAGTCGTTGTTTTTGAAAGAAAAGCACATTTTTGTGGATTAAAATAACATCAAATCGATCAGAAATACAGTGTAGACATTGTTAATGTTGTAAATGACTATTGTAGCTGGAAACTGCAAATTGTTTATGGAATATCTACATAGGCGTACAGAGGCCCATTATCAGCAATCATCACTCCTGTGTTCCAATGGCACATTGGGTTAGCTAATCCAAGTTTATCATTTTAAAAGGCTAATTGATCATTAGAAAAACATTTTGCAATTATGTTAGCACAGCTGAACACTGTTGTGCTGATTAAAGAAGGAATAAAACTGGCCTTCTTTAGACTAGTTGAGTATCTGGAGCATCAGCATTTGTGGGTTCGATTACAGTCTCAAAATGTCCAGAAACAAAGTATTTTCTTCTGAAACTCGTCAGGCTATTCTTTTTCTGAGAAATGAAGGCTATTCCATGTGAGTAATTGCCAAGAAACTGAAGATAGTATAGAGCTAGAAAATTGTATATCATACATGTATTATACAAGTAATTCCGCTTTGAAAGTTGCTAAACTTGTAACCTCACTTTTGAGAAAATGTCCTTTGAATGTTTTGGTACCTACTGGAGAGCTCACCTTTGTCTACACCCATTCAGCATCGTTCACACTCTTTTAAGCTTTAGCCCCACCCATCTCTTTAAGGATTCACATGTGAGGCTATTTACTATACAACCAAATATTTCAAAACTAAAGGCTGGCTTATACTACGGGTGTGTTCGTAAATTATTATTATTTTTTATTTTATTTTTATTTTTATCTTTATTTAACTAGGCAAGTCAGTTAAGAACAAATTCTTATTTTCAATGACGGCCTAGGAACAGTGGGTTAACTGCCTGTTCAGGGGCAGAACGACAGATTTGTACCTTGTCAGCTCGGGGATTTGAACTTGCAACCTTCCGGTTACTAGTCCAACGCTCTAACCACTAGGCTACCCTGCCGCCCCCAAATTTAATGGGTGTGTTCATTAACTTAATTTGATGTGCCAGAGTGTGCTCTGTGTGTTCATAAACTGAGAGCGTTGTCAGATTGTCCGTCCGTTAATTCAGACCATTTCGCTCTCGCAGCGTTCAGAGTGTGCACACTGGACGCTCTGGGTGAAAAGTAGGGTTGATCCGAGAGTTCTGACCTAACAACAGCAGTCAAGCACCCGAGCTAACTGGCTAACGTTGGCTAGCTTGCTAGCTTATTCCAGACACAAATAAGATAACAGCTCACTGACCATTTTACATGCCCTAGCAGAGCTGGTTAGGCTGTTTTTATGTTATCCAGAGCGTTGGTGACTGCAACTGTGCTGCTGGAAACAATTTAATTACACTTTTTTTGGCAGCGTTTACTGACACCGGCCATACTAAATGGGTGTTGAGCATTCGTAAATTCGTCAGTTATTCTGCGCTCTGGCACACTCAGACGAGAGTACTCTGAAATCGGAATAGATAGCCAGAGCTAATTTACCAGCTACGTCTATCGACAGTTGTTGCAGTGACATCATAAACAATCTATTGAAATAGTTACTTGCATAGTCTTTTGTTTAGACATGTAGCTAGCTAGCTATACAATTAACCATAATCCCAACTCATAAAGTTACTACCATGCATGAATCGGCATGGTATCTGCATGTTAGCTAGCTAACATTAAGCTATAACTAGCAATGCTAATGGCTCTGAGATACGAATAATATTACAACACAGATCATATACGCTATGTTAAATTAGAAATGTGTAATATCTGAAAATGTAGCTAGCTAGACTCTCTTACCCGTATACATGGATGGACGCATCTCCCTCTCTGCCACGGGTGCCATGGTTTCCCTTAGTTTGAAGATGTAATCCGGAGACAGGTGTTTAATACAACAGCCTTCTGTGTGTTGTCTTTTCGACCCAGTCTGCATATTTGCAATCAAATGCCAGAATCTCCTTAGCTATCATACTCTAATTCCACTGATTTCAAAACTCGGTCCTCCAGAAAGTGGAGAGCAACACTTACGCAGTTCTACTACGTGATATCTTTCAAAAAAGCAGCGTTAGAAATGATTACCTACACATACTGACCACCTCATATTATAGACAGAAGCTGCTACATGGCAGACCAATCCAAACTCATCTCTCGGCATGTCCAGCCCACTCATTATTTCAGCCTATCATGGCTAGCGGGAAGGTTGCTGACTTTTTCCATGGCTAAACCAACTAGCCTCGTACTTTAACAACTGTAATTATATTTGCAGATGGCATAAAAGTTTGTTATTTAGGCACTTCTGCCCAAAAACGCATTTTGATCAAAAATGTAAGTTCAGGTTCAAATGGCGCTCCTGTGAAGTAGTAACCCGCGACATACGCCTAGTTTCCTGAAACAAGTCACATACTGTATGTCCTATATTTGAGAGATATAATAAAGCTGAGTTAATTCATTTATTTTAACCATATTGAACTTTTTGGGGCACTATATACACATATATATTTCCATAAATTATTTTAACTGGTACCGGGCTACCTTCAGACGAGTCTTGTGAAGCTTGTAGGCGTTCTAGAGCAAAACAGCCAACATGTACGTGTACACGAGAGTCTCATCTTTACATAAAGGGGTCATATTATACCGTTCGGACGCTACAGACGTTTTTGTGAGAAGACACATTTTCAGGATGTCTCCTGGTCTGACAACCACTGCTGTCGCTCTGCCACCTGCCAATGCAGATGCGGTGGATTGAGACACAGCTCAGGCAAAACAACTGATATCTCTAGCTTAGACAGACAGATTTTTATGGGGATTTTTTTACGATGCAAATTAGATTTACGCGGTGCACGGACATCGACTCAAATACAAGGTAACAAACCCGCTCACAAGGTTTGTTAACTCTTAAGGTCCCTAGGTAAATCAGCCTTTATGTTTGGAATCATTTACCACCCTCATTACAACTTGATTCTCTGGTGCCAATAGGGCAGTTTAGAACGCTGATGAGGAACACATTCACAGAGGTTTGCGAGTCTTTTGGTCGATTGCAATAACTTATTTGTGTTGTTGAAATGTAGTGTATCTGTGGTATGTTGTAGTGTATTTTTTTGTTACTGTTTTATTGAATTATCATGTTGATTTGAGAATTGCTTGTTCTCAGGGCACCATTAAGAATGAGAACCTGGCCTCAATTGGTTTCGCCTGAATAAATAAAAGTACAAATAATAATAATTTGTAAAAAATCCCTACAAAGTCTTTGAATTCAATAAACTCTAAATTCCCTCTTATGAAGATTCTAATCCTCAAGAAGGCCTGGCTAACTAAGCAGTTTTACAACTGTCCCCTAAGTCATTTTCTACCACTTTAGACTCACATAAAAGGTTGAAAAAAATACAAAATAAAAAGTCTTAGTCTAGAATATTGAATGAACAAAAACAACCAAGAAAGTCCTACAAAGAAACCTTGCTGATTTTCTGTACTAGTAATTGTGTTTGTGTGTGTATTGAAAACAGTGCTATAGTAAGTTATATTAGTATACATACACACAATCCCAGAGGGCCCACACACATGCCTCTCCATGCACTGGCTGCAGGTGCGTCCAGTGGCCCCGGGTCGGCAGCGGCACTGGCCTGAGCGGGGGTCACACGGTTGGGGCCACGCCCCGTACGGGTCACACTTACACTCCTCACACTTCCCGCCGGGGGCACGGGGGTCGCCGTGGTAACCCGTGGCACATCTAAAGGAGCGACAACAAGGTTTAGAGTTTAGAGTAGTAAACGAACAGAAAGTGATGTTCAGTTAGCAATGTGGGGCGGCAAGGTCCCTGATGAGGTGAGTTCAGTATGATTCACAAAGAGCATGTTGGGGTTTGTAAATGTTGAGGAGAGAGTTCGTACCTCTCACAGTACTTTCCCTCATAGCCCTCAGGGCAGGCAGTACAGCGGTAATCGTTGAATCCCTCTGTTACACAGGTAGGGCTGAAACTGAGAGAACGAGAGAGCTACAGATGAGAGCTGCTTTATTGTACAGTAGTAGAACCATGCACCTGTGTCTCTGTGACCTACTTGTTCTCATGGTTGGTGAGGGGGCAGGCACAGGGCTTGCAGTCGTCGGGTCTGCCCCTCACTACACCATAGTATCCTGGGGCACAGCGTTCACACCTGTCCCCCTCTGTGTTGTGCTGGCAGTTCTGTAGAGAAGACACCCCCGTCCCTTCACTAATATCATATCCACGTTCACAACCATTCACTCCAAATAGGCTACACCTGCAGAATCAAACTAAAACCCAGTGGCTGTCGAGGTGGAGGGTGGATGTATTTTAGCTGTTGTTTTGAAGTGAGGGCCCTTCCACAGTGTGAGCTCTGTCAGCCCAGAGCTGTTTTCCTCTCCTCTCTCAACCACTCTGTCTGAGAAAAAGTGCCAAACTGACAATTGAGAAAGGCAATACTAATCAGTCAGCGGAAGTTGCGGCCTACTGAGCCGTGGTATTCCAAAGACGTTCATTAACTTCCTGTGTACCTCAATTAACCAAATTACGCTGTACAAACTCATTTAACATTTTCAATTTGCCTGCTCCGTAAAATGCAAATGATATTGTTATTAGCACAAATACAAATGAAAGCTGGGATTGCTTTGACAACATAGAGTTCTAGTTCCACACTATAACATGAGGCAGGGCTGGCTTCCATGTGCTCTAGGGGAAGATTTGGGAAGCAGAGAATAAGAGCTTTGTTGGTCATTAACTTGACCAAAAGGCCCTGTTTTATATTTGAAGGGCACATTATGTTCCACATTTAACAGCATGGACTTCTCTCTAGCGTAACATCTTTGTTAGTATTTCCAAGTCAAATCTACCCCAGACACTAACCTATGCTCTACTTCCTGGTGGCAGTGGACCATGTGGCCAATCAAAATGCTTCTGAACAAATCTGCTGATCCTCTACACTTAGAAAAAGTGCAACTGTTTAGACTGAGAGCTGGTTTGAAAACCAGGGGAGCTGAGAAGGTAGAGGATAAAAGGAGGGGAGTTTTTCTTTGGCTAGATAAAGGTCTGGGCTGATGTAAATGTGAAACGGAGCTGAAAAGTAAAGCATTGGGCTAATTACCCATCTATGGCAGAGAGTAGAGTAGAGTAGAGTGGGCAGGTATGGGTGCAGTCACAGGGCAGCCTGCCAACCAGTGCCAACAACACCCTTCTCCTCAGGTCATGGGGACTTTGTAAAGACCTTACCTGGCAGATGGATGTCTCTGGGTCACAGGCCTCACTGTGCCTGTTGCACTGGCACTGCACACAGCTCCCGATGCCTGCTCTGGAGGCTGCGCCACCGCTGCGGGCAGACAGGCGGTAAAACCCGGCCCCACATTCCTGCCGATGGGCGAAACAGAGACAGACACACGGTTACTGGTTAGGCTGTTACACCCCTCCCCCCTCCCCCCCCCCCCCTCCCCCGAGCCGCTCACGGTAGTGCCAGGCTCTACTGGAGCTCCAACGAGACACACGTACTGAGAATTAATCGGGTCAATTTGAGAAGCCATCTGTTCCCAGCAAACACGTTAAACGCCTGTTTAAAAATACTTTATTAACTATGTGGCAGCTTCAAATACGTGCCATCTGTCTGGTTTGCTTATAGCCACCTTTATGAGGAATCCAGTAGGAGACACATCAGTAACACTCAGGTTTGGATGGAAGTTGTCGTAGTAACACAAGAATTAATTAGGAGTGTATTAGAGCCGCGCTAAAGAGTGGGGGAGCTGTGTCTGGATGTGTCTGGATGGAGCTGGATGGAGCTGTGAGAAAGAGAGGGAGAGAGAGAGAGAGAAAGAGAGAGAGAGAAAGAGAGAGAGAGAAAGAGAAAGAGAGCTGGCAGTTTTGACGAGAAGAATTGTCTTGTGGAGTGTTTCTAACAGCTGTTTCCTCCTGTCTCCATGAATGGACCGTGACTGACACACACACACACACACACACACACACACACACACACACACACACACACACACACACACACACACACACACACACACACACACACACACACACACACACACACACACACACACACACACACACACACACACACACACACACACACACACACACACACACACAGCCCTCTCTGATGGATGACCCTGTCGCCATGGCTGATGCTCTGATGGGAGACACAGAGACACAGAGACACAGCTGGCTCAGTGGCTAGCCAACTTACCTCGCAGGACAGGCCGGAGTAGCCCAGCGGGCAGTCACACTTCTCTATCTGGTGAGCCCGCTCACTCTCCACGGACGGCCTTCCCTCCTCTGCCACCTCCATAGAAATCTCAGAGATCCTGCGTATAGTAGAGAGAGAGGTAGGGACAGGGAGTGCGAAAGCCACGTGAGCCAATGTCAACAATACAACTATACTTGAAACATGATATTATCAAACGCTATTGCCCCCTGTTTGTTAAATGGAATGAACATGTCACTGTTAAATTCAGAGGGTTATCCATGTTAACATGACATGATTAATCTGACCATGATACTAAAAGAAAGGGTGTAGAGTAAACAGCCCTCTAACAGTATGTTTCAGTCGAGCCCATTGTGTGTTCAGACAAAGACAGAGAGGAGAGCTCACCTGCTGTGTCTCATCATGTTCCCATGGGAAGCCTTGATGAGGACGTAGTCAACATAAAACAGCACGTCCATGAAGTCCTCGCGTGTCATGGCCTTCTTGTCTTCGTACTTCCACTCGTGCTGAAAAACAAAACATGTTGATGACATCACCGGCATCGAGATCCTATTCAATTACTCGAGAGGCTATGTCATAAACCCTCAAACTCCGGAAAGTAGTGGAAATGGCAGCCACCAGTCTAATTGGAATGAATGGCAGTAGTGGCATAATCCTAATTTTACTTATGCAGGAAAATAAAAGTAAGGCATGTGATATATCAGAAATTGTGTAAGATAATTATTTTATATACAGTACCAGTCAAAAGTTTGGACACACCTATTCATTACAGGGTTTTTCTCTATTTTTACTATTTTCTACATTGTAGAATAATAGTGAAAGCATCAAAACATTGAAATAACACCTACGGAAAAAAAGTGTTCAATGAAAATATATTTTATATCTGAGATTCTTCAAATAGCCACCCTTTGCCTTGATGACAGCTTTGCACACTCTTGGCAATCTCCCAACAAGCTTCATGAGGTAGTCACCAGGAATGCATTTCAATTAAAAAGTTAATTTGTGGAATTGTGACAAGATAGACAGATTGTGACAAGATAGACAGAAGATAGCCCTATTTGGTAAAAGACCAAGTCCATATTATGGCAAGAACAGCTCAAATAAGCAAAGAGAAACAACAGTCCTCCATATGTCACGTTCTGACCTTTATTTTCCTTTGTTTTGTCTTTAGTTAGTATGGTCAGGGCGTGAGTTGGGGTGGGCAGTTCTATGTTGTCTGTTTCTATGTGGGGTTTTCTAGTTTGGCCTGACATGGTTCTCAATCAGAGGCAGGTGTTTTGTGTTGTCTCTGATTGGGAACCATATTTAGGTAGTCTGTTTTTGTATTGTGGGTTGTGGGTTATTGTCTATGTCATTACGTAAGTTGCCTGTGTCTGCACTTGTCGTAGTATAGCTTCACGTTCGTTCGTTTGTTGTTTTGTTAGTTTGTCAAGTGTTCTTTGTTTCGTCTTCGTTAAATAAATTCAAGTATGTATTCAAACCACGCTGCGCTTTGGTCCGATCCTTGCTCCTCC
The DNA here is from genome assembly GCF_029448725.1 of Salvelinus fontinalis. Lineage (NCBI taxonomy): Eukaryota > Metazoa > Chordata > Actinopteri > Salmoniformes > Salmonidae > Salvelinus > Salvelinus fontinalis. Next base: position 11,561,531 of record NC_074691.1, on the reverse strand, counting down.
CCAGACGAGGAGGATTACGACGTTTTTGACACCATAATTACTTTAAGACATGAAGGTCAGTCAATGCGAAACATTTCAAGAACGTTGAACGTTTTTTCAAGTGCAGTCGCAAAAACCATCAAGTGCTATGATGACACTGGCTCTCATGAGGACCGCCAGAGGAAAGGAAGACCCAGAGTTACCTCTGCTGCAGAGGATAATTTCATTAGAGTTACCAGCCTCAGAAATTACTGCCCAAATAAATGCTTCACAGAGTTCAAGTAACAGACACATCTCAACATCAACTGTTCAGAGGAGACTGTGTGAATCAGGCCTTCATGGTCAAATTGCTGCAAAGAAACCACTACTAAAGGACACCAATAATAAGAAGAGACTTGCTTGGGCCAAGAAACACGAGAAATGGACATTAGACCGGTGGAAATCTGTCCTTTGGTCTGATGAGTACAAATGTAAGATTTTTGGTTCCAACAGCCATGTCTTTGTGAGACGCAGAATAGATGAATGGATAATCTCCGCATGTGTGATTCCCACCTTGAAGCATGGAGGAGGAGGTATGATGGTGCGGGGGTGCTTTGCTGGTGACACTGTCTGTGATTTATTTAGAAATCAAGGCACACTTAACCAGCATGGCAACCACAGCATACTGCAGCGATACGCCATCCCATCTCATTTGCACCTAGTGGGACTATCATTTGTTTTTCTACAGGATAATGACCCAAAACAAAGGGCTATTTGACCAAGGAGATTGATGGAGTACTGCATCAGATGCCCTGGCCTCCACAATCACCTGACCTCAATCCAATTGAGATGGTTTGGGATGAGTTGGACCGCAGAGTGAAGGAAAAGCAGGCAACAAGTGCTCACCCTCCCACTCCTCATTCTATTCTGGTTAGGGCCAGTTTGCGCTGTTCCGTGAAGGGAGTAGTACACAGCATTGTACGAGATCTTCAGTTTCTTGGCAATTTCTCACATGGAATAGCCTTCATTTCTCAGAACAAGAATAGACTGGCGAGTTTCAGAACTCTGTTTCTGGTCATTTTGAGCCTGTAATCGGACCCACAAATGCTGATGCTCCAGATCCTCAACTAGTCTAAAGAAGTCTAGTTTTATTGCTTCTTTAATCAGAACAACAGTTTTCAGCTGTACTAACATAATTGCAAAAAGCTTTTCTAATGATCAATTAGCCTTTTAAAATGATAAACTTGGATTAGCTAACACAACGTGCCACAGGAACACAGAAGTGATGGTTGCTGATAATGGGTCTCTGTATGCCTATGTAGATATTCCATAAAAAAAATCTGCAGTTTACAGCTAAATAATCATTTACAACATTATTAACAATGTCTACACTTTATTTCTGATCAATTTGATGTTATTGTAATGGACAATTAAAAAATAAAAATCTTTCAAAAACAAGGACATTTCTAAGTGACCACAAACCTTTGACCGGTAGTGTATGTGGGAACTCCGTTGGAAAGCATTGAGAGAATGCCAAGAGTGTGCAAATCTGTCATCAAGTCAAAGGGTGGCTACTTTGAAGAATCTCAAATAAATAAAAAATTCTGATTTGTTTTTAAACCTTTTTTGGTTACTACATGATTCCTTATGAGTTATTTCATAGTTTTGATGTCTTCACTATTATTCTACAATGTAGAAAATAGTAAAAATAAAGAAAAGCCCTGGAATGAGTAGGTGTGTTCAAACTTTTGACTGGTACTCTATTATAAATACAGTTTATACACATGTTCGGTATAAATAGCCTCTAAAATATATGCAAACAGACCATAAATGTCTCAAAAATGTTTTATTGGAAAGCTGTGAGTGCTATTATATGATACGATATCAGAACCTTTTGCATTTACAACTAATGTCAGCCAGTGTATGTCTGTGCATTGACTGCATTGCTTGAATGGAATGCTGGCATAGCTTTGTAGCAAGTACGATCTGTACGCGTAGGCACATACTGCATGACTGCAAGGTGTCCCGATATCTTTTCCAACTGTCCCGTTATCTGGTTTTAATATCTACTCTAGAATGCCCTTCTTATAAATCAGAAACGAGAATTCAACAGCGCTGTGGTATAAAGTATTTTTGAATTCCTAATTCTATGATCACTTCAATGTCAATTTCTCATACAACAACTTCCGAGGTTAGAATCTAGCTTTGAAGAGTTTTTGGGACAATGACAAGAGATGGACTTGCATGGCATCCACCACAAAGGACCATAATTGTTTAGCAACACAAGTGAGTTTCAGTGTCAAATGGATCATGACTGCATCTTTAGACATTAGGAAACTGTAGCAACAAGACAAGAGAAGGTCCACCATGTAAGCCTATGCCATGGGGGTTTCCAAACTAGTTTGGCACTTGACCTCATATTGATATCAAACATTTTTCGTGACACCCACCATGTAATCAAAAGCCAGTTTACTTTAAAAAAAAAATGGGTTATGACAGTCTATTACAAATCAGTCTGCCCGTATTTGAATCTGAAAATATGGTTTGAAGTGACTGAAATGCATCAGAAAGGTATTGGGAAGTTCAGAAGATCATTAGTCAATAATGTTGTATGATCTTCTGTGAAGAAAAGAACAACACCATTGATTAATGTTATTTTTCCTCCAGTCTGATTTAGTGCCTGGTCTTGTCCACTCGGTTCCACTTGGGCATAGTAGAGGGAAACGGTATGCACTGTATGTACATGTTCCAGAGAGTCTTATCGTTCAGTGATAGGGTCCTAATGTTTTGTAGCTTCAACCGTTCAAGAGCCACATTTGTAGGAAGAAGACAGAAACCACTCTGTTAATTACAACCTCATCTAACAGCTACCGGAGGTTACTGACGTAACCCCGGCTCTTTGAAGCAAAAATGTTCTCCCGCGACCCCCTTTTCAAATCAGGTGACCCCACATGTCACGACCCCTAGTTCGGGAAACACTGGCTTACCTCTGTCATGTCGATCTCATGCCGGGTGAGTTGTCCAATCTGCAGTCCCTGCATGTGGCGGACCATCACCTTGTCTCTGTTGGGCCCTCCCTTTATGATGACCTGGGGTTCGTAGGAGGTGCGGCCTGCCTCGTCACGCCCCTCAAAGTAGATGGCGTACTTCAGCTTGCCGCCGTAGGCTGTGATCTAAAGAGGAGAAACCACGTCCAAGTAAAGAAGCTTGTTAGTACTATTCACATCTCTGAACAGAATACAGTTAACTCCTGATAAGTGCAAGTTGGAAAGTATTTCAAAGCAGTATTGTTCACCAGTTTTTAAATCAAATACATTTATCGTCACTCCAGATATCTGTATGTTTGGGTTTAGTGTAAGCATAGTCTATGTTATTTTATTTTTTATTTTACCTTTATTTAACTAGGCAGGTCAGTTAGAACAGTTAGAACAAATTCTTATTTTCAATGACGGCCTAGGAACAGTGTTCAGGGGCAGAACAACAGATTTTTACCTTGTCAGCTTGGGGATTCGATCTTGCAACCTTTCGGTTACTAGTCCAACGCTCTAACCACTATAAAGATTCGATTGTACACCTGTTATCAACTTGGGGTTAAATAATATCGAGATGAGGGTGCTCTCACCATGGAACCATGGAATTGTTCCGGCAGTCTCCAGTAGTAGAGTTCGGTCAGCTTCTGGGAGACCAGGTCAGCGTTAGCGATGATCTCTGGGTGCTGGAAGGTCACTCCGCTTGTGGTCTCCTGCAGGTTGGCTTTGTCCACTAGGGGCAGTTTGGTCTGCTCTGGTTTCAGGGACAGCTACAGCAGCACAGACACAACAAACAAACAGCATCACTTATAGGCCTTAATGTCACAGAAAATACACAGATAATGGGCTGTATTTGGGAAGCTCTGTTCCAAGGGTTTAAATTGCTTATGTTGCGAGAGAGTGATGCAAGTGTTTTTCAAAAGGAAAACAGCCTCTGTGACATTGGACAACTGCATTCTCCAATAACACACCAGGACTCAGCCTCTCACATAGTTGTAGATTAAAATGCATTTCACATCCTGAGGGCAGGCCAGAGATGTGCTTAATTGGGCAAGTAGAACATGCATATCTTTAAGAAGCCACTTCTGTACAGTAGACTGCGACTCTGAGGCCCCTGTTTTAAATTTGCCCTCCCTTCCCATCTAAATATCCAGCGAATGGCTCACTAAAGGCTCCAGGGGGGCCAGGCTGTGCCCCTCACCTCACCATGCAATCTCATGACTCACTGACTTAGAGAAAATCTCCTGACTTCCAATGAATGAGGGAGAGGATTCTCAACTGTCTGTCTTTTTTTCTCTTCGTCTTAAAGCCAACAAACTTAGATTAACTTTGGGACGGCAACCTTTATTTAATTTGTTTGTCGTTTCCATTTATATGAAAGAAGGGTCCCTCTTCCGATGTCCTCAGCTGCGGTCTCCATGGACACAGCGGATGGAGGGTTATCAGGTCTGAGGCGCTCTGGCAGAAAATCCTTATTAAAAACAAACAGGGAAGCTGCAGCTCCCAGGCTCTGCCTGCTCCAAGCCCCCCCCCCCCCCCCCCACTGTGCGAGGCTATAATATATATTATCCTTCTGTTTGTGCCTGGTCCCCCTGGTTCTCGCTACGTTCCATAAATTACAGGGAAATAAGATGGAGAGTAAATACCTGGTTGGGAATGAATCAATGGAGGAGAACCACTTTCATGAAATTAATATTTACCCTGTTTCTCATAAAATCATATAGCTGTGTTGTGGTATTTCTCTCTAGACGATTTCAGTACTTTGGTTGCACATACAGTGAGTTGTAAAGTATATCGGACTAATTCATGTTTGTTAACTGTTGCATGAGAACAACTGTTGTTTTATCATAGCCTATATCTACTGTAGTCTATATTTCAGTAGCCTATATCTACTGTAGTCTATATTTCAGTAGCCTATATCTACTGTAGTCTATATTAAGTAGCCTATATCTACTGTAGTCTATATTAAGTAGCCTATATCTACTGTAGTCTATATTTCAGTAGCCTATATCTACTGTAGTCTATATTAAGTAGCCTATATCTACTGTAGTCTATATTAAGTAGCCTATATCTACTGTAGTCTATATTAAGTAGCCTATATCTACTGTAGTCTATATTAAGTAGCCTATATCTACTGTAGTCTATATTTCAGTAGCCTATATCTACTGTAGTCTATATTTCAGTAGCCTATATCTACTGTAGTCTATATTTCAGTAGCCTATATCTACTGTAGTCTATATTAAGTAGCCTATATCTACTGTAGTCTATATTTCAGTAGCCTATATCTACTGTAGTCTATATTAAGTAGCCTATATCTACTGTAGTCTATATTAAGTAGCCTATATCAAGAAAGCATAGAACAGGGGTTAGCAACCGTTTCTGAGCCGAGATCCCTTTCTGAGTGAAAAAGCAGGCCCTTAAACATGACTTAAAAAACGTAAGCCTATGCAACATTAACCTATTAAAAAACACTTCCGTAGCAATGAGGTTTGTGCAGTAGGCTATAGGCTCAATACATCACTGTATATTGGCTATCCTTGAATTGCCCTGCCAATGTTGTTCTTCTCAGACCATTTTAAAATTATATTTTAAAACGGAAGGTAAATAATCACACTGGTAATATATCATTTGTTGTAGGCCTATTACTTGTGAGCCATAAATTGAAATCGTTAGCGTTTTTTATTTTATTGTGATGGTCTGTCATGTTTCGTCATTGATTATCATGTCTTGTCCCTGTGCTTCCCTTCTATTCGTTTCCCTCTGCTGGTCTTATTTGGTTCTTTCCCTCTTTCTATCCCTCTCTCTCTCCCTCCCTCTCTCCCTCTCTCGCTCTCTCTCTATCTTCCGTTCCTGCTCCCAGCTGTTCCTCATTCTCCTAACTACCTCATTTACTCTTTCACACCTGTCCCCTATTTTGCCCTCTGATTAGAGTCCCTATTTCTCCCTCTGTTTTCCGCTTCTGTCCTTGTCGGATCCTTGTTTGATGTTTGCTGTTCTGTGTCCTTGTTCCGCCCTGTCGTGTTTTTGCCTTCATCAGATGCTGCGTGTGAGCAGGTGTCACCTAAGATATATCCAGGAGTACCGTTTTGTTTAAGACTGGAATAAAGACTCTGTTTATGTTAAGTCGCTTTTGGGTCCTCATTCACCAGCATAACAGAAGGATCCGACCAATAATGGACCCAGCGACTACGGATTCTCGCAACACTGCCATCAAGATCCAGGAAGCAATGCTCGGCAGACACGAGCAGGAATTGTCTGCTGCTCGTCATGCCGTTGAGACCCTGGCCGCTCAGGTCTCCAACCTCTCAGGACAGTTTCAGAGTCTTCGTCTCGTGCCACCTGCTACTTCCTGGTCTTCCGAGTCTTCGGAACCTAGGGTTAATAACCCACCATGTTACTCTGGGCAACCCACTGAGTGCCGCTCCTTTCTCACCCAGTGTGATATTGTGTTTTCTCTCCAGCCCAACACATACTCAAGAGAGAGAGCTCGGATCGCCTACGTCATATCACTCCTTACTGGTCGGGCTCCGGAGTGGGGCACAGCTATCTGGGAGGCAAGGGCTGAGTGTACTAACGATTATCAGAGCTTTAAAGAGGAGATGATACGGGTTTTTGATCGTTCAGTTTTTGGGAAGGAGGCTTCCAGGGCCCTGGCTTCCCTATGTCAAGGTGATCGATCCATAACGGATTACTCTATAGAGTTTCGCACTCTTGCTGCCTCCAGTGACTGGAACGAGCCGGCGTTGCTCGCTCGTTTTCTGGAGGGACTCCACGCTGAGGTTAAAGATGAGATTCTCTCCCGGGAGGTTCCTTCCAGCGTGGACTCTTTGATTGCACTCGCCATCCGCATAGAACGACGGGTAGATCTTCGTCACCGAGCTCGTGGAGGAGAGCTCGCGTTAACGGTGTTCCCCCTCTCCGCATCTCAACCATCTCCTCCCACCGGCTCAGAGACTGAGCCCATGCAGCTGGGAGGTATTCGCATCTCGACTAAGGAGAGGGAACGGAGAATCACCAACCGCCTTTGCCTCTATTGCGGTTCTGCTGGACATTTTGTTATTTCATGTCCAGTAAAAGACAGAGCTCATCAGTAAGCGGAGGGCTACTGGTGAGCGCTACTACTCAGGTCTCTCCATCAAGATCCTGTACTACATTGTCGGTCCATCTACGCTGGTCTGGTTCGGCTGCTTCCTGCAGTGCCTTGATAGACTCTGGGGCTGAGGGTTGTTTTATGGACGAAGCATGGGCTCGGAAGCATGACATTCCTCTCAGACAGTTAGGGAAGCCCACGCCCATGTTCGCCTTAGATGGTAGTCTTCTCCCCAGTATCAGATGTGAGACACTACCTTTAACCCTCACAGTATCTGGTAACCACAGTGAGACCATTTCCTTTTTGATTTTTCGTTCACCTTTTACACCTGTTGTTTTGGGTCATCCCTGGCTAGTATGTCATAATCCTTCTATAAATTGGTCTAGTAATTCTATCCTATCCTGGAACGTTTCTTGTCATGTGAAGTGTTTAATGTCTGCTATCCCCCCTGTTTCTTCTGTCCCCTCTTCTCAGGAGGAACCTGGTGATTTGACAGGAGTGCCGGAGGAATATCATGATCTGCGCACGGTCTTCAGTCGGTCCAGAGCCAACTCCCTTCCTCCTCACCGGTCGTATGATTGTTGTATTGATCTCCTTCCGGGAACCACTCCTCCTCGGGGTAGACTATACTCTCTGTCGGCTCCCGAACGTAAGGCTCTCGAGGATTATCTGTCTGTTTCTCTTAACGCCGGTACCGTGGTGCCTTCTTCCTCTCCCGCCGGAGCGGGGTTTTTTTTTGTTAAGAAGAAGGACGGTACTCTGCGTCCATGCGTGGATTATCGAGGGCTGAATGACATAACGGTTAAGAATCGTTATCCGCTTCCCCTTATGTCGTCAGCCTTCGAGATTCTGCAGGGAGCCAGGTGCTTTACTAAGTTGGACCTTCGTAACGCTTACCATCTCGTGCGCATCAGAGAGGGGGACGAGTGGAAAACGGCGTTTAACACTCCGTTAGGGCATTTTGAATACCGGGTTCTGCCGTTCGGTCTCGCTAATGCTCCAGCTGTCTTTCAGGCATTAGTTAATGATGTACTGAGAGACATGCTGAACATCTTTGTTTTCGTTTACCTTGACAATATCCAGATTTTTTCACCGTCACTCGAGATTCATGTTCAGCACGTTCGACGTGTACTCCAGCGCCTTTTAGAGAATTGTCTCTACGTGAAGGCTGAGAAGTGCGCCTTTCATGTCTCCTCTGTCACATTTCTCGGTTCTGTTATTTCCGCTGAAGGCATTCAGATGGATCCCGCTAAGGTCCAGGCTGTCAGCGATTGGCCCGTTCCTAAGTCACGTGTCGAGTTGCAGCGCTTTCTCGGTTTCGCTAATTTCTATCGGCGTTTCATTCGTAATTTCGGTCAAGTGGCTGCTCCTCTCACAGCTCTGACTTCTGTCAAGACGTGCTTTAAGTGGTCCGGTTCCGCTCAGGGAGCTTTTGATCTCCTCAAGAAGCGTTTTACGTCCGCTCCTATCCTTGTTACTCCTGACGTCACTAAACAATTTATTGTCGAGGTTGACGCTTCAGAGGTGGGCGTGGGAGCCATTCTGTCCCAGCGCTTCCATTCTGACGATAAGGTCCATCCTTGCGCTTATTTTTCTCATCGCCTGTCGTCATCGGAACGCAACTATGATGTGGGTAACCGCGAACTGCTCGCCATCCGCTTAGCCCTAGGCGAATGGCGACAGTGGTTGGAGGGGGCGACCGTCCCTTTTGTCGTTTGGACTGACCATAAGAACCTTGAGTACATCCGTTCTGCCAAACGACTTAATGCACGTCAAGCTCGTTGGGCGTTGTTTTTCGCTCGTTTCGAGTTCGTGATTTCTTATCGCCCGGGAAATAAGAACACCAAGCCTGATGCCTTATCCCGTCTCTTTGGTTCTTCTGTGGCTTCTACCGACCCCGAGGGGATTCTCCCTGAGGGGCGTGTTGTCGGGTTGACTGTCTGGGGAATTGAGAGACAGGTAAAGCAAGCGCTCACTCACACTGCGTCGCCGCGCGCTTGTCCTAGTAACCTTCTGTTCGTTCCTGTCTCTACTCGTCTGGCTGTTCTTCAGTGGGCTCACTCTGCCAAGTTAGTTGGCCACCCCGGCGTTCGGGGTACGCTTGCTTCTATTCGCCAGCGGTTTTGGTGGCCTACTCAGGAGCGTGACACGCGCCGTTTCGTGGCTGCTTGTTCGGACTGCGCGCAGACTAAGTCAGGTAACTCTCCTCCTGCCGGTCGTCTCAGACCGCTTCCCATTCCTTCTCGACCATGGTCTCACATCGCCTTAGACTTTATTACCGGTCTGCCTTCGTCTGCGGGGAAGACTGTGATTCTTACGGTTGTCGATAGGTTCTCTAAGGCGGCACATTTCATTCCCCTCGCTAAACTTCCTTCCGCTAAGGAGACGGCACAAATCATCATTGAGAATGTGTTTAGAATTCATGGCCTCCCGTTAGACGCCGTTTCAGACAGAGGTCCGCAATTCACGTCACAGTTTTGGAGGGAGTTCTGTCGTTTGATTGGTGCTTCCGTCAGTCTCTCTTCCGGGTTTCATCCCCAGTCTAACGGTCAAGCAGAAAGGGCCAATCAGACGATTGGTCGCATATTACGCAGCCTTTCTTTTCGTAACCCTGCGTCTTGGGCAGAACAGCTCCCTTGGGCAGAATATGCTCACAACTCGCTTCCTTCGTCTGCTACCGGGCTATCTCCGTTTCAGAGTAGTCTTGGGTACCAGCCTCCTCTGTTCTCGTCCCAGCTCGCCGAGTCCAGCGTTCCCTCCGCTCAGGTTTTTGTCCAACGTTGTGAGCGCACCTGGAGGAGGGTCAGGTCTGCACTTTGCCGTTACAGGGCGCAGACTGTGAGAGCCGCCAATAAATGTAGGATTAAGAGTCCTAGGTATTGTCGCGGTCAGAGAGTGTGGCTTTCCACTCGTAACCTTCCCCTTACGACAGCTTCTCGCAAGTTGACTCCGCGGTTCATTGGTCCGTTCCGTGTCTCTCAGGTCGTCAATCCTGTCGCTGTGCGACTGCTTCTTCCGCGACATCTTCGTCGCGTCCACCCTGTCTTCCATGTCTCCTGTGTCAAGCCTTTTCTTCGCGCCCCCGTTCGTCTTCCCTCCCCTCCCCCCGTCCTTGTCGAGGGCGCACCTATTTACAGGGTACGGAAGATCATGGACATGCGTTCTCGGGGACGTGGTCACCAGTACTTAGTGGATTGGGAGGGTTACGGTCCTGAGGAGAGGAGTTGGGTTCCATCTCGGGACGTGCTGGACCGTTCGTTGATTGATGATTTCCTCCGTTGCCGCCAGGGTTCCTCCTCGAGTGCGCCAGGAGGCGCTCGGTGAGTGGGGGGGTACTGTCATGTTTTGTCATTGATTATCATGTCTTGTCCCTGTGCTTCCCTTCTATTCGTTTCCCTCTGCTGGTCTTATTTGGTTCTTTCCCTCTTTCTATCCCTCTCTCTCCCTCCCTCTCTCCCTCTCTCGCTCTCTCTCTATTTTCCGTTCCTGCTCCCAGCTGTTCCTCATTCTCCTAACTACCTCATTTACTCTTTCACACCTGTCCCCTATTTTGCCCTCTGAATAGAGTCCCTATTTCTCCCTCTGTTTTCCGCTTCTGTCCTTGTCGGATCCTTGTTTGATGTTTGCTGTTCTGTGTCCTTGTTCCGCCCTGTCGTGTTTTTGCCTTCATCAGATGCTGCGTGTGAGCAGGTGTCACCTAAGATATATCCAGGAGTACCGTTTTGTTTAAGACTGGAATAAAGACTCTGTTTATGTTAAGTCGCTTTTGGGTCCTCATTCACCAGCATAACATGGTCAGTCTCAGCGGATGGAGGGCGGGAGAGAGAGAGCGAGCAGTGGAGAGGCTGCCTCTCACTGTTCATCAGCTCTTCCTCCTTCTGCTGACTGACCAAAAATGGGACACTGTCTTCCAGCTGATGGTGAAACTCGAACACACTTCATTTATTTCTGAAATACGCTACTCCTCGATATTAGAGAGACGCAAGTCGCTAACAACAACGCAAATCTATTGATACACTATGTAGCGCGAGTGGATAGGGACAGGGCGTTTTATGGCTTATAAAAGTGTTGAATAAAGTGTTGACAGTGCTGAATAAAAATGTTAATATTAAATAATTCAAAAAACATCAGCACTCTCTCTGTAGTCATGTTTTTGTTTAGTTTTGAAATCTCACACAGTAGAGTCAGCTATCAAATTCTCAGTGGGCCTGTGAAAGCTGCAGACACGGTGATCTGAGATATCTAGTTAACCAGTGGTAGGCCTATAAATTGACTTTGCTCTCCGGGTCCGCTGGGTAGATGGGAATTTGTACTTTCAGACACATGAAATGGTTCAAAACGGGAACACTTTGCCTACCTGGCGCGCAGGGAAGCTGAATAAATTGCACCTACCTCAAACAGCGCGAAACGAATAAGAAAATAGGAAAGGAAGGCTTTATCATTTGGCTTTTTACAGAAATATTTGGCCATTGACTAGGAAAGCCTTGGAGATCGACCGGTTGGTGACCACTGGCATAGAACATTATTCATATTATATGCGTTCGGCTGTGTGCGTGTTGCGTGATGTGGGTGCACTCACATTTGCTGTACATTTGTGTATGAATATAGTACCTGTGTGTGGGTGGACTTGCATGTGATGGGGAATACATGTGTAGATGTGTGCTGCGTGTGGATTTCTGTCACATTTCTTCATGACTTGACTTACCCACATGCGGATGAGGCCCTGTGCCTCAGTACAGGTGCTGGACATACCAAAGCAGTAACACTGACTGCAGCCTAGTGGGTTGCTTGTGCTCAGGCCGAAAGTCCTCGTCTTACACTGGTCACACTTCAGACCCTGTATATTCACCTGGGGACCGAACACTCAGGAATTAAGACACAATCCAAGTCCAAAATGACTGATGACCAATATTGTCCATAATTTTTAAAAACTTTTTCAATAAAGTATACATAAGAACAAATACAAAATCAATCTGAATAGATTTGCAAAGATAATATATGCCTAGAGAGATATTTGATTTAAGACAGAGCCAAGCTATAAATAACAGTGGCAGAAAAAGTAATATCTCTTGTGCTCTTCGCCTATTCTGCTCTGGACTGATCAAAGAAGGTGATATTCACAAGAATCCAAAGGCAGCCATGTGTGTAGATACAGTAGGTGCATGTCAAAGGGGCTACTGTGTATGTGTACCACAGTGACATGTGTCTGAGAAGGAATGATAAGGGGCATACCCCCGCGTACAGCAGACACACACACAGTGACAGCCCTGATAACAGTGCATCACCCCAAAAAAACACTATTTCATATGGAACTTTTCCCTTCTATTTTATCTGATGCTTTCCCCTAGCTCCCACAGCACTCCCACAGCATCCAGAACTGAGAAGCCGCATTCATAACAGACATTGGTTGTGCCATGAACTACATATAAACACTTAGTTTACACACCAGTCTGTGGGTTTAACTTTAAGGAGGATGCTAAGGATGCCAGAAATTCTATTGCCATGGCTTCATGTAACACACAGAGCCACGCCACCCCATCACCGTGTCCATCACTGTGTCCATCACCCCTCCAGTCACTGTCCATCACCGTGACCTTCACTAACATCCCTAAACCCCATCAACCTCTTCTCTCTATCCTTCCATCCCAGTAGTCTAAAATAAACAGCCAGCGAGGGAAGACGCACACACACACAACAGTACAACAAGAGACCCAACAACTGTCTTCTCTTCTGCATGTGTCACCTTTACTTCAGAGTAGAAAATGGCTTTTTACTGGGTGGCGTCTCTCTCTCTCTCTCTCTCTCTCTCTCTCTCTCTCTCTCTCTCTCTGTCTCTTAATGAGAGTCATCACCTCTCATAGCTGGCCCTATGTGACAGCCTGTCACAATGTCACAGCACTGTCACTGTGAGGCACGGAGCCGGGGATGGCGACGCCTGCCTGCCTGGCGCTAGCTAATCTGAATGCCTTCCCCCCACGTCAGGTCTATTTCCATCTCACACTTCCTCCCCCACACAGATACACACACAGACGCTACCCTGCCTGCCTGGGTTTTGTTTGCCTGGCTCTGGGTTTGTTCGACGCTGGCAACCAGGCAGAGGATGGCGACAGGCCCTATGCTGAGCCCAGATAGGGAAGGTACTAGGTAGGTACGGAGAGCTAGTGCTGCTGTTGAAACATAGGCTATATGGAGCAATCTACCTTAGTCACTCTAATGGGACATTTCCAGGTAATTGCAGTGAGACTTAGAAAATACAGGCCTAGTTATGCTATGTAACTCCAAGTTTAAAATGTGAAAGTGGTAGTGAAAGCTACTTTGATAAGTCAGTGCTGGCTAGACATCAGGGAGGTGCCAGGAGAGTTGGCTTTGGTTTCTTTTGGAGAATTTCATTGTAGTTTCTTGCTGTCATTTATTTGGAGAAGTCTGATGCAATCACTTGACACAGCACCCTGTGATGAATATTCTAGGTGATAATAGTAGAGTATATAGATAGTAAATAGAGTAGACTACAATCAACTGATGGTTGTGGGTTACCTTGCAGCTGCATTGTCCAGTCCTGTCTGCACAGGCGCACACATCTTGGTCTGCATCACAGGTCTGGCTGTCTGACCCGGCCACATTGCATTTGCAGGAAATGCATTGTGGGAAGTCCCGGTAGCCCAGCTTACACTCGCTGCACTTCTCTCCCTGGAACTGGTCCCGGCACATGCAGCAGCCCGTGTTGGGGTTACACTGCTGCGTCATTGAGCCCACCTGGTTACAGCCACAGGCCTGTGGAGGAGATTGTCAAGTATTCATAATCAATGTACCATTATATTAATCAATACCCAGTCACAAAGGGTTAATCCATCAGCTTCATATAGGAAACATCCCACTAACTTTCCACAAAGCGGGTTAAAACGTTGGCTGCAAAATTAATTATACAATTATACATATCGTCACAGCAGTAATCCCATTATGTGTTTCTCCATTAAATCTCAAAGCACTTTTGTGCTGTTTTAATTCCTATTTTGTGAATGTTCCATACTATAAAAGTTGAAGTTATTTTGCTAAACCTTTTTAATGAGCATTTTTTTATCAACAAAAGAATAGGCCTAACTTCAGGGAAGAGCCAGATAGGACCAGTGTGGAGGGGAGTGGCGTGAGATGAGGTGAAGTAAGGTGTACCTTGCAGCCCGCCATGATATCATGACCCCAGTGATTGGGGGCACATTTGTCACATCTCTCCCCCACGGTGTTGGGAGGGCAGACGCACTGTCCCGTGTTGGCATCGCAATTATTTGCCACATGGGCGCACTGGCACGCTGGGAAAGGGGCAAGAAAAACATACTCCACTCAAAACAACAGAATAGGCTCAGCACCACAACTTTCCATTAAAACTGGAAGAGAGAAAATACCCTTTTTGGTTTGAGTTCATCCAGCATTTAACATCAAGGAAAGCAAATCTAAACAAGATGCATTCATGTATTGTATTGACCAAAAGTTATTTGCAGACATCAATCAGTTAGATGGAGGTTAGTTCTTACGTGTGCAGCCACCCTCCTGGAAGTTGAAGTGTCCTGGAGCGCATCGGTCACACTTGGGCCCAGTGACACCAGGCTGGCACCGGCACTGGCCCGACTCGTCACAGTCAAAGGACTTGGACCCAAAGGAGTTACAGTTGCAGGGGACACAGACTCCAGCGGACTGAATGCCATAAGTCTGGGGCTGTGGGACAGCACATAGATACTGAGGTCATTCAGGGACTCCATAGAGCTGTCATAGAGAGACATAGGGTGTTATTACCACAACAAACAAGTACAGCACACAGGGACACACCGCAAAAACTGTAAAACACACAGCTCAGTACTTCAGACAACGTTTTCAAGAACACACAGCATACAATAACGTCTCTGTACGAGAAAACATTATTTGAACCGTAGTAACAATAGTAACAATTCAATTGATGGTGAGGACATACAAAATATTAGAAGTACAAAACATAATCTAATATAAACTAATTTCTCCGTGCAACCGGCAGAGGAAATGCCCATGTCTCATTATAAATGCAGCAACATGTGGTGAATAAGTAAATGGGAATTGTAGCTATAGAAGGCGATGCGACGGGGAAAGAGGCAGCCAAAGACAGATGGTTCGATATGAATCTGATTATATGAGGAGCCAACAGCTCCTGCCTGGCTGGCAATCGGCATTATTCTCCCTTCAACTGAAAGGAATGGTGACGGTGGTAGGTAGCACGCATCCCCGGGCCTCTCCCCCAGACTACCCCCCCCCCCTCCCCTCCGGGGAGCTCTCTCTGGGGGTGCTGGGAGTCCTGGTGGGATGCTTCCACCACCCCATGTGGATCCAGTTGTCTCGGAGGCGGGAGTGGAAATGGATGGCTGATTGATTGACAGAGAGCGGTTAGCGCCTGAGCAGCAACCAGGTGTTGTGTTAGGGATGACTGACGTCTGTGTGTGAGAAGTGCCTGCTTACTCTTGTCAGCACAGCTGAAGAATAATGCGTGTATGTGTAGCGTGTCTGTGTTTAACGTGGTTGTGTGTAATGTGATTGTGTGTAGTGTGGTTGTGTGTAGCATGGTTCCAGCCTGGTGTGTTAGCGTTGCACACAATATGAGTGAAGTAGGCAATCATTGCCTTCATATTGTCAGCATCAGCCCTGGCTAATTCTCACTTGAAACCTAATTTTTGTGTTTAGTAGGTTAAATTACACATTCTGTTTAACATATGTTATATACTATAGTCATCTGTTCTTGCAATTTGTAGTCTATGACATTTCAGATATACATGTGATAATTGTTCACTAAGTAGTTTGGAGCAAACTACTTTTTATCAAAGTAACTTAGGTAAGTAAACCATGTTTTTCTTAAGGGTAGCTTTAGTGTGGCTTTTACTTCAAGTGTGAAGTAATTGGTAGCTTGGTGCACTATATTTTCAGAGTAGCTTCCCGAACACTGCCACTGACCAAGGTGAGAAAACGGAACTTTTAAATAAGAGTTCAATTAAGATGAATGCCGTAACAAAGGCTGAACAATTAACTATCACAACGTAAAGGGCTGGCTTGATAAGTGGGAAGTATTTTAAAACAACAACTTATGAAGAGATCTCACATCAATTGAAGGGTCTAGTGGGGGCTGGATTTTCCCAAGAATCCTCAATCACCTCTTTCCAATGTAGACTACTATGTGACTGAATCACACTGTGCATTAAAGTATTTCTTCAACGCCTCAAGGATTTACAATTACATCTAGCTGTACAGTACAAACGTAGGATCTTAATTGGATCACTCTTTGCTGCTGAGAATTGCATTCCTGCACCCGCAGAAAATGCAGATGAGCTTTGTGATTTACACAAATTCACTAAAAACCTGCACTAACACACAATTATATAAATAGTATTTCACTTTTCATGTTATGGACTAAAGGTTCAAATCCTGTTGCTGAAGGATTATTTTGCTGTGACAATATGGGTCAAATTAAGATCCTACATCTGTATATCTAAAGAATGCTGTTCTACACCCATACCTTATCTGCAACCAGTATATGGATATTTACATACTGTAAAATAATAGTAGTTCATATACATTCATACAGTAGCCTTACAGCTAGTTCATATACACACAATTCTAGCTCAATGAAAATATGTGTTAGTATGTGCAGGCTGTATCACACAAGGCTATTCAGTGACAGGTCCAGGTGAAACCTGAGCAGAAAGCAGAGGCTAAGAAGAGTGGAGCGCCAGGCTGTTTCACATACAGTCATTAAGGTCAGAGGCTTACTGCTGACCAGGCAATGTGTCCTGTCAGCTCAGGTCAGGTTAGAGTCATGCTGTGGTCCAGCCAGTACACATCAGATCTGTTCTGTTCAGAAGATGGTGAGTGGTCAGTTGTGGTCAGTCAGAGAAGGCCTATATGGTCAGGTTTGAAGTGGGGTCAGGTTGCAGTCACATATAGTCAGGGTCTGGGCTGGACATGTTCGTTGTGGCTAGGTGAGGAAAAATTATAACTATGGACCCTGTTGGTTGGGCAGGCTTGGTTGGTTGGTTGGTTGGGCAGGCTTGGTTGGTGGGTGGATGGGTGGGTGGGTGGGTGGATGGGTGGTTGGTGGGTTGGTGGTTGGTGGGTGGGTTGGTTGGCTGGGCAGGCTTGGGAAGCATCACAGCACACTAACACACTAAAACACTCCGTGCTGCAAATCTTTACTGTCTTTACCGCTGAGGTGCGGTAGGCTGCCCTGGGACAGCCCCCAGAGCGGGACGAGCCCCAGCGCTGGACCTGCTGCAGCCGGACCCTCTCTATTGGCCTGCGCGTCTCCCGACGCTCGTAACCCTGGCGACCCAGGTCGCAGCGACGGCCCACGAAGCCGGGCTTACAGATACAACGTCCCTCCAGGTCGCAGCGCTGGGACATGGCCCCTGTACGGCTGCAGGAGCACGGCTTACACACCTGCTCCTCTGCATCCCACCAACAGTTGGGCTTCATTCACCAGGAGCAGTGAGGGGCAGGAAGTTAGTTATCTGTGAATGTCTGAGGTACTGAGTATAAATGAGGCCGTCACCCTAAAACTTTGGGAAATATTTAGATGACAATATATTTGTGAAACCAAACACCGGAGTGAAAAATTGGTTAAACTTCCGACATCAGCGTTACTAATCAACAGTATCTGACGCAGTAACTGATTTGAAATGTCCCCATAGATTGTCCACCTTTTTATGGGTATCCCAATGATAAAATGACATTGTGACCGAGTTGACATGATTCGGAATGACAGCTGATACTTTGGTGACCTACCATGCACTCGTCACACTGCCGTCCCACCACATGCTGCTTGCATTGGCATTGCCCATTCTCCTGGTGGCAGACCTCCGACACAGAGCCATTGTTGTGACACTGGCAATCTGTAGACCAATGAGAGGGGTGGGGAGGAGGAGAGGGGAGGAGGGGATATCAGTTGAATGAATCAGATTTAGAATAACAAGGATCAGACTAAGTTCAGCCCCAACAAGGCCCTCTCAGATAAGAGTATGTACTGTACAGTACAACTATATCCTCTTGTTCTCTTCTGTCCTATTGCTGTGAAGAACTACTGTCTATTGTCATCAACTCATACAGAGTACACAAATCCACCCGCTTTCAGATTGCTAGACACAGGAACACATTTGCATTGTATAACCGGCTCATTATTTACTTTAAAAAGTCCTAGTGATCTGCAAGAGAAAACACAGGCACAGATGGTTTCCTATAGGACTGGTTGGAGGGGACATCTGCTTTTTTTCTGTCTTTGTACTGTGCTCAGTCGCCCACGTAAGGTTTAAAAATGCCTGCATTTATTCAATGTTTAACAGGTTGGAATGACTATGAGTTGTAAGACTCCCTTTCTCATCCTGACAGCATGAAGTCCAGATGGGATCTAAAGTGGGTCAAGTTTTTAATTCGGGCTGTCTGAGAGAAAGAGAGAACGAGTCGGGTTGATGGTTTCATCACACACTGAAACCAGCAACAAGATTACACTGTGCATCAGCCACATTATGTGGCAGAGATCTGTGACAATGATCATCAACTTGTTTTCCCTGCCACCGTGATAGCACGGGCAATTTCCATCAACGACGGCCCTGTTTCTGCATTCCTAATGTTGATTACTCCATGTCCGCCCAAAATGCCCCACCGCCACTTTAATCAGTTAGGACAGCCAGACTAATCCAGCGAAAATGGATTTCTTCTCACCAACCTACTTTTTTCATTCTACAGATTTCATTAAAACGGAAGTAGTGCGTCTACCTTTTATCACTGCAGATGAAGGCAGCTATTCCATTCTATTGTAGAAGCCTATAGAGGCGTTAGCTGCATGTTTAACTATTGTGCTTTACCAGTCTAGTCTAGTCTTAATGTACTGTCAATCACTATCAATACCTCTATAATTTCTTTGTCGTCTTAACATTTTGCAGCTGTATATCAAGAGTTATAAATCAAGAATTAATTTTGTTTTTATAAGCCGTGATAAGCTGTAATGCATTTTTAATTATCTTGGCATCATCGTCAAATGGGTTGTTTTGGTAAACTGAGACTAATTAGTTATCTTCATCCAGACATTATCAACGTCGCAGACTGTACTGCTGAGAACAGAGAGGCAGATGAATTATAAACTTTTATGGGGTGAGCATTGAAGTTTGTAAGTCAACACAGGTTGTTTATGTGGATTTACACAGACAGTCACCATCTGCACACATTCCCATATTCTCAAAGCCAAACATTTTCAAAGACACCGCCACATCTGGCATGCAGGCTGTCTGTCAGGCAGGAAGGCAGACAGGCAGCGCTCGCATAACATTACAGCAACACTCCACTCTTCAAAGGAGACTCAGACAGGGACAGGGGCTTTAACGTACTGCAGGCTCTGATACTCATGTACTTCTTATACTCACGTTGGCAGTTTTTGGCCTCGATGGCGTCCCCGTAGAACCCCTCGGCGCAGGTGTCGCAGGTGGTTCCCCCGTAGCCATCCCGACACCTCAGACAGGAGCCGGTGATGGGGTCACAGCTCCGCGGTGAGGCCAGGTCCAGGTTACCATTACACTGGCAGGGCTGGCATGAGCCCCCCTTAACCGTCGGCTGACCAAAGTAGCCATTCGAGCACCTACAGTGACCAGAGAGGAAGAGGGAAATCATGATTCATGGCTAGGGCCCTGAGTTTTACCTTACCATACTGTACGACATGACCAAGAGAAACTCTGAGCAAGTTTTTTTCTTTCCTGACCTTGTGTCCTGACCAGGAATAACCGCAGTCCCTAGTTACAATATAGCCCTATCATGACTAATTTGAGCAGGAAGGAGCGAGGGTACTGTACGTAGTGGACTGAATGATCACTGCTCAGCTATGAAGAGAATGTATTTCCCATGAGTAGAGTCACAGTATAAATGACAGAAATGGACATATGGTCACTGTGCCTCTGTTCTTTTTCAAGTCACTAGAAGGCTAAATGTCTCAGTGAAACTGGATAAAAAGCAATCACACCCAGCAATCACACCCAGCATGCACAGCTGTATATCACAGACACTTCAGTGTTTCATTAAAATTACTTCAATGATGAAACTGGCATCAATTATGAAATTGCCTTTTCAAACATGAACACTTAGCTTGTGTATAATTCACATATTCAGTAGGGACAATAAGGGGGCAGTAGACAGTATCATTGGCAGTCAAAACACAGAGAAATAATCTGAAAAGGCAAACGCGCAAAGCCACAGAAATTATCGCTATTCCCCCTACCAACTCTTATCTGCAATGTCCTGCTTTTCCCGCCATATATCTCCTCAGACGCGAGTCGTGTTCTACCCTGATAAAGATATACATTCTAGTGCCTTCTTGTTAAATGGTTGCTACATTTCTTATCTCCACACCGCCCTTCTATCTGCATGATAGCGAATGGGAAAAGTAATCATTCCATATCATGCGCAGTGGATTCCTTTAGTCGCCGGAGACTTATTAATTTAATATGTTATTGCTTCCGACTGTCTTATGTGAGAAGGAGCCATTGGCGTGGAACAGTGAGTACGTGTCGGTAATTTCATTTCAACCATCAAGCGGGTGTCTTGGGGAGTCGATAGCACTAATGCAGATATCATGACCAAACATGCAAAATGTAAATAAGTACAAATTATTGAATCATTTTACTTTGGAAACTGAAAAGAAAGAGCCTCCACCCGTAACATCCTATCCCATTTCCCCAACCACACCCATCCAACATGTCTCCATCCAACCACAACCACCCACCCCCCTTCACCACCTTTCCCCCTCTTAACATCCAAAGTTGCTTTTACCTCCATCCCCCTCTTAATACCACGCCTTCCTCGTGGGCCGGAAAGTATATATATTATGAAAATAGGTATATACTGTATATATAGTTTGTACGTGTTGAGCGTTCTAGATTGTTTATTTATATACTGAACAAAAATATGAACAATTCAAAATATTTTACTGAGTTACAGTTCATATAAGGAAATCAGTCAATTGAAATAAATAAATTAGGGCCTCCCGGGTGGCGCAGTGGTCTAGGGCACTGCATCGCAGTGCTAACTGCGCCACCAGAGTCTCTGGGTTCGCCCCCAGGCTCTGTCGCAGCCGGCCGCGACCGGGAGGTCCGTGGGGCGACGCACAATTGGGCTAGCGTTGTCCGGGTTAGGGAGGGTTCGGCCGGTAGGGATATCCTTGTCTCATCGCGCTCCAGCGACTCCTGTGGCGGGCTGGGCGCAGTGCGCGCTAACCAAGGGGGCCAGGTGCACGGTGTTTCCTCCGACACATTGGTGCGGCTGGCTTCCGGGTTGGAGGCGCGCTGTGTTAAAGAAGCAGTGCGGCTTGGTTGGGTTGTGCCTCGGAGGACGCATGGCTTTCGACCTTCGTCTCCCGAGCCCGTACGGGAGTTGTAGCGATGAGACAAGATAGTAATTACTAGCGATTGGATACCACGAAAATTGGGGAGAAAAGGGGATATATATATATTTTTTTTAAATAAATAAATTAGGACCTAATCTATTGATGTCACATGACTGGGAATACGGTCATGTTGTGCGTTCTCGATGGACATTCGGGTGCTTTCGTAAATTCGCTCTGGCTCTCTACTCCGATTTCAGAGCACTCTTGCCTGAGTGTACCAGAGCACAGAATAATGAGTTTACAAGCGCTCAACACCCGTTGAATATGGCCAGTGTCAGTAAACATTGGCAAAAAGTGTAATGAAATTGTTTCCAGCAGTACAGTTACAGTCACCAACGCTCTGGTTAACACAAAAACTGCCTAACCAGCTCTGCTAGAGCGAGTAAAATGGTCAGAGTGGTCTCATTTGTGTCTGGAAGTAGCTAGCAAGCTAGCCAATGTTAGCTTGGGTGCTTGACTGCAGTTGTAAGGCCAGAACGCTCAAATCAACCCTACTCCTTGGCCCGAATGTCCAGTGTGCGCTCCGAGAGCAAAACGGTCTGAATTTACAAATGGACAATTTGACAACGCTCATAAATGCAGCCACTCCAGAATGAATTTAAGAACACACCCAAAATCGAAAAATGTCTAACTTGTAATTTGTTATGCTAACTAGCTAGCAAGAGGTTGCATAGCAACAGCATCATCTCCCAGTAGAGAAAGCAAAGAGCAAATACACTCAACTGAAAGTTCGGTTGCACTACAATTAGGGTGTGGAAATGTTATTTCCCTTAGATATTAATTTAGAATCCTCCAATCCACTTATGCTGTAGCCTACTCTCGACCGTCACGTTGTACAGCACCATATTTTCCATTCCATCCTAACGGGAAACGCTGAGGGTTTTGTTTTTCTTGGAATAGAAACACCATAATATTAATACAATTAATTAAGCCAAATTTCTTCAAATCAATCCCATATACTATGTTATTACAAAAAAGGTTTTAAATTCTCTGTTAATGCCAATATGGAAGACTATCAAATGCTTCTCAAAGATGCCCTCTGTTGGTCAAACTAGCATAAACTTGCATTAACAGAAAAAATGGCTGACAATTAGATAACGTGCCACAGAATGCTGCAGCAGCCTGCAAGGTGTGCTGCAGTATGACATAACTTTTAAAGGAGGAACCACTGTACGCATCTGTTGGTCACAGATATCTTAAAAAAAGGTAGAGGCGTGGATCAGAAAACCAGACAGTATCTGGTGTGACCACCATTTGCCTCATGCAGCGCTGACACATCTCCTTCGCATAGAGTTGATCAGGTTGTTGATTGTGGCCTGTGGAATGTTGTTCAATTCCTCTTCAATGGCTGTGTGAAGTTGCTGGATATTGGCTGTTGTATACGTTGGTCCAGAGCATCCTATACATGCTCAATGGGTGACATGTCTGGTGAGTATGCATTTATATTTTTGCAGTGGTGTGATGCATAAGTAAAACATCTTTAAAGTACTACTTAAGTAGTTTTTTGTGGTATCTGTACTTTACTTCACTATTTATATTTTCACAACTTTTACTTCTCTACATTCCTAAAGAAAATAATGTACTTTTTACTCCATACATTTTCCCTGACACCCAAAAGCATGTTACATTTTGAATGCTTAGCAGGACAGGAAAATGGTTAAACTCACACATTTATCAAAAGAACATCCCTGGTCATCCCTACTGCTTCTGATCTGGAGGACTCACTAAACACAAATGCTTCGTTTGTAAATTATGTCTGCGTGTTGTAGTGTGCCCCTGGCTATCTGTAAATAAAATTTAATTGTGCCATCTGGTTTGCTTAATATAAGCAATTTGAAATGTTTTATACTTGTACTTTTACTTTTGATACTTAAGTATATTTAAAACCAAATACTTATAGACTTTTACTCAAGTAGTATTTTACAGGGTGACTTCCACTTTTACTTGAGTCATTTTCCATTAAGGTATCTTTACTTTTACTCAAGTATGACAATTGGCAACTTTTTCCACCACTGTATTTTTGTTCAGCGTATGTGTTGGGCTTTAGCTGAGATTAATCTTTACAGAGTCAAGTACATTTGTACAGGCCTCAATTGTACCTTGACTAGCACCATTCATTCTCGCTGTCGACAATTCTAATGTTACAACGTCTAATAATAACTGCATCCACTGGCAAATTGGGAGAGAGTGAGGTGATTGCCATCTAAGAGCCAGCATGTTTTTTTTTTGCGGCAATGCTGCCTGCCAGCTGTAATGATCTCTGATTGATTGAGAGATTCAAGAAGCTGTCATTATCCCTATTCCCACTACAGGATATGAAGGAGAGTCTGAGGAGCCGGGTGACGAAAGAGAATTCTACTTTTCAATTCACAGTATGGCCTTGCCTTACCTTTCGTTGTGGCTGGCAAAACAACATTCTTGGTCCGCAGCTCAAATTGACCATAAATATCACAGTAGCCGCTAGACAGTAAGCACAAACCATTCAACAAAAACATATTACACTATTGAATAACGCAGCCAAACCATATTACACTCTTGAATAATGCAACAGTTCAAAGGCATGAAGGCCTATGTGCAGAAAATGAAAGGGATTCAATTCTTGTCTGTAGGGTACATACATTAGGCTACATACATTAGGCTACAAAAGCACAGAGCTGCTGTAACACCATGTCTTCATCAAGTAACGTTAGCCTATCAAAACATTTCATGCATGCAAAAGTGTGTAAACATATAGGAGGTCCCGTGAAAAAAATAAAGATCCCCGAATGTCACGGTATAATTTGCACTGGTTCTGATCAACATATTTCATGCTAGTCTGTCACGTATACTCCCTCTCCGGCACTCGAGGTCACCAGGCTGCTCATTATTACGCACACCTGTCACCATCGGTACGCGCACCAGCGCCTCATCAGACTCACCTGGACTCCATCACCTGCCTGATTACCTTCCCTACATATGTCACTCCCTTTGATTCTTTCCCTAGGCGTTATTGTTTCTGTTCCAGTGTTTCATGTCTGTACGCTACCTGTGTTTTTTGTTTTGGTCTATATTCATTTATTTATTAAATACACTCTCTGAACTTGCTTCCCGACTACCCAGGGCACACGTTACATAGTCTGGGTGCTGAGATTCGATGCATGCAAACTTTACACTGCACACGTATACTGAGTGTACCAAACATTAGGAACACCTTCCTAAAATTGAGTTGGACCCCTTTTTGCCTAGGAACAGGCTCAATTCGTCGGGGCATGGGCTAACTCTACAAGGTGTTGAAAGCATTCCACAGGGATGCTGACCCATGTTGACTCCAATGCTTCCCACAGTTGTGTCAAGTTGGCAGGATGTACTTTGACTGGTGGACCATTCTTGATACACATGGGAAACTGAGTGTGAAAAACCCAGCAGTGTTGCAGTTCTTGACACACTCAAACATGTGCCCCTGGCACCTACTAACATGCCCCGTTCAAAGGCACTTAAATATTTTGCCTCACCCTTTCACCCTCTGAATGGCACACATACACAATCCATGTCTCAATTGTCTCAAGGCTTAAAAATCCTACTTTAACCCGTCTCCCCCCCCGTCATCTACACGGTTTGAAGTGGATTTAACAGGTGACATCAATAAGGGATCATAGCTTTCACCTGGATTCACCTGGTCAGTCTATGTCATGGAAAGAGCAGGTGTTTCTAATGTTTTGTACAGTCAGTGTATTTCTCTGTACACTTGTAACTTCATGCATAATAACCATTCTACTGTTTACATGGACCAAGATGACTAGGACGCTACACCACAGCCATACGTTAAGCAGTGAGCTTTACTCTTGTAACGAGTAAAAATAGGGAAATATGAAATGTAAAATGAACCTTTCTTACCATTTATATGGATTATGATTATAAAGATGTCATCCAGTATATAATCCACCATGATCTCATTATATAGATAGTCCAGAGGTGGGCAATCATTTTGGCTCGAGGGCCACATTGGGATAAAAAAGAGCCGCACAGTTTTTTTTCTTCACTGAACGATTTGTTCGTCAAAAGCAATTTGCGGGCCAGAAAAAGGGCAGTTATTTGAAAATATATATGTCCGATATAATTTATATAAATATATAGGTCAATTATAATTTATATAAATATATAGGTCCATATTATAATTTATATAAATATATAGGTCCATTACAATTTATATAAATATATAGGTCCATTACAATTTATATAAATATATAGGTCCATTATAATTTATATAAATATATAGGGCCATTATAATTTCAACATCCTTTCTATCTAGTTGTAGACATTCAAGACTGACCTGGAGTGTTTTTTAACCCAAAATAATAATCCTCCCCACCTCCCCGGGCTGTATGTTGCCCACGCCTGAGATAGGCCTACTGTATATTCTGTATTTCCCTGACGACTCAAACTGAATTCTTCCACTGCTCTATGATCGCTACATACTTCAGTCTGAGACTGCCGCCATTGATGTAATTTGTGGTGACGTCAAAACGAGGGCTGTTGTACTAAACAAAATCATCATCGATTTAATCATCTCTAACCAATCAGTATCAAAGCCAATTATGCATTTCTAAAAGGCAGCTTTACCCACGTGAGTTCTGACTCTGGTCCAGCAACAAATCGGTTTCTGGGACCAATCAGAATGGTTAGAATGTGTTTGAGTTCTAGAAATAGTCAGGTAGGTACTCAGATCCAGGCTCATTGCAGAGAAAAAACTATCGTCCGTGGGCATGGCGTAGCGTTTGGTCGGAGAAAAGAGTTTGGGTAGCTAGGCAACTACGTCATGTCCGCTAAGAAAACTCCTATTACCAACATCCAACTCAGTCCAGTCCAGTTGGGTCTGTGGTTCCTGACTGGGTGAGGGTGAGGGGGCTATTCCTGACCAAATGTGCCCTCTGATGTACTTACACACCCATGAAATCTCCCTGGCAGCCTGGCCGCCCTGCTCTCTCAGACAGACAAGAAGGGTCCGTCTTAAACACTGATGTCTCCCGCCAGGTGTCTGCCTTCCCTATCTATAAATACATCTGCAGCTTTTCCTCTTGGCTCCAAGAAGACGCCTTTAAAACAGGAAACATTCTCACCCCAGCCTGGCAACGCACACCGCTCTATCTGTCAGGCCCTGGTGGATCAGGTATCCATGCCCACTCGCTGCCAAACCAAACGTAAACGCTAAAATGTTTCAAGGCTCAGAGGCTCAGACATAGAATAGGCACAGGATTGGAGGTCTGTGTCTATCAATCGAAAGCAGAGTCTGTGTCTATCTATCTTTTCATCAGCCAAGCTTATGTTGTGTATTCTCATTGACAGCTTCCCTCTGTTCGCCTGGCCACTCAGATCAGCTTCCAGAAAATGTGAAGTGAAACCTCTTTCCCTGCTCTAGCTGGCTGATTCCTCAGGATAGACTCTTCTTCCCAAATCAATAATCTTATTACTGGAAACTCTGCACTTGATTGGGAGAATGTACTCCTGGCCCCTGCAGAACGTCTTCCCAGGGAGGGAGAGACCTCTTCACACGCCTCTTTTAGCTCCCACTGACAATTTGTTTCCAGGAATTGCAGTAGTTTGACGGCACTGAAGAGAAAGCTATTATTACCAACTAACCCTCCTTGGTGCTGCAGCAGGGCACTTGTTATCAGGCAGACAGTGCTCCAATTCCAGAGTTCAGTTCACTCTCACTAGACTAGAGAGAGGTACCGTAGGTCCAGGTGTGGAGAGGGACATTATGAGAGCCCACCTCTGTAATGTCCTTCACTTCACCATTTCTCAGAGAGCTCCTGGGAGAGAAGCCGGGCCCCGGGGCCCCCTTCACAGGCAGCCATGATAGATGAGGCCCCATCCTGTCTGTCTGTAGCGTAAATGAGCTCCTGTCCCCCATGTCCCTCGTATGGCCCGCAGAACCCAAATCCGTCCTCACCCCACCTCTTGCTTTATAGATCAAGAGAAGAGCAGAGCGGGCAATCTGCAAGGCAGCGCAGCACAGGGATGGCATGAGTGCCCACAGCAGCCTGTCTCCATCTGTCAGAGGGTATGGGTCAAAGAGAGGGGTATTGCCTCACCCCATCCCCTTGACAGTTTTCTGACTCTAAGCCCTGCGGCAGTGCCATAAGGCCTACCATCAAACCCACACCTACCACACAGCAAGTAGAAATACCAACAATCCACTCCTCTGTCTCTCAGAGAGAGAGAGAGAGATGTAGAGAGAGAGAGAGAGAGAGAGATGTAGAGAGAGAGAGAGAGAGATGTAGAGAGAGAGAGAGATGTAGAGAGAGAGAGAGATGTAGAGAGAGAGAGAGATGTAGAGAGAGAGAGAGATGTAGAGAGATGTAGAGAGAGAGAGATGTAGAGAGATGTAGAGAGAGAGAGAGAGAGAGAGAGAGAGAGATGTAGAGAGAGAGAGAGAGAGAGAGAGAGAGAGAGAGAGAGAACTGATGCAGTTATGTCGCAAATGAAATTAAGAGACCTCAGAACAGAACTGCGGGCACCGACTACTAAGTGATCAATCTTTCCGCTGGTCCAGAGAGGCTGGTCCTTTGTCTACTGATGCCTCTGGGAAAGATCCCACCGCTCTGAAACATCAACTAAACCCATCTGTATTCTCCACGCTTTTATGAGTGGCTTTCATAGGCACACAGTACCATATGGCAACCGAACTGAACAGACAAACCAGAAAAGACCACAGTGGCATATGGGCTGCTTTTGAAATGCATGTGTAATGAATAACAAACAAATAAATGCACTAGCCACCAGCGTGAGAACCATACATCATCTAAAACTGCCAATAGTCATGAGCATAATCAAATCAGAAGATATCCATTTAATTAAATGAAATACAAGACTAATTATGGTCACTCTATAACCTATTGACACAGTTCTCTCTTCATGCGGATTACATCTGTCCTCTTGCACAGCATCACATACCAAACATAGACCTACAATGCATTTGGTAAGTATAGACCCTTTGACCTTTCCCACATTTTGTTGCGTTACAGACTAATTCTAAAATTGATTAAATACAACAATTTCCTCAGCAATCTACACAAAATACCCCATAACGACAAAGCGAAAAGAGGTTTTTAGACATGTTTGCAAATTTATAAAAAAAACTAAAACAGAAATAGCTTACATAAGTATTCTGACCCTTTGCTCTGAGATATGAAATTGAGCTCAGGTGCATCTGTTTCCATTTGATCATCCTGGAGATGTTTCTACAACTTGATTGGAGTCCACTCTTTCCAAATCATGTCCAATCAATGGAATTTACCACAAGTTAACTCCAATCAAGTTATAGAAACATCTCCAGGATGATCTATGGAAACAGATGCACCTGAGCTCAATTTCAAGTCTTACAGTACCAGTCAAAAGTTTAAACACCTACTCATTCAAGAGTTCTTCTTTATTTTTACTCTTTTCTACATTGTAGAATAACAGTGAAGACATCATCATGATGAAATAACACATATGGAATCATGTAGTAACCAAAAAAGTGTTTTATATATATTTTATGTTTTATATTATATTTTATATTCCTCAAAGTAGCCACCTTTTGCCTTGATGACAGTTATGAACACTCTTGGCATTCTCTCAACCAGCTTCATGAGGAATGCTCATGAATGCTCTTGAAGGAGTTCCCACATATGCTGAGCACTTGTTGGCTGCTTTTCCTTCACTCTGCAGTCCAACTCATCCCAAACCATCTAAATTGGGTTGAGGTTGTGATTGTGGAGGCCAGGTCATCTGATGCAGCACTCCATCACTCTCCTTCTTGGTCAAATAGCCTTTACACAGCCTGGAGGTGTGTTTTGGGTCATTATCCGGTTGAAAAACAAATGATAGTCCCACTAAGCGCAAACCAGATGGGATGGTGTATCGCTGCAGAATGCTGTGGTAGCCATGCTGGTTAAGTGTGCCTTGAATTCTAAATAAATCACAGACAGTGTCACCAGCATAGCACCCCCACAACATCACACCTCCTCCTCCATTCTTCACTGTGGGAACCACATATGCGGAGATCATCCGTTCACCGCAAAGATACAGCGTTTGGAACCAAAAATCTTACATTTGGACTCATATGACCAAAGGATAGATTTCCACTGGTCTTATGTCCATTGCTCGTGTTTCTTGGCCCAAGCAAGTCTCTTCTTCTTATTGGTGTCCTTTAGTAGTGGTTTCTTTGCAGCAATTCGACCATGAAGGCCTGATTCACGTAGTCTCCTCTGAACAGTTGATGTTGAGGTGTCTGTTACATGAACTCTGTGAAGCATTTATTTGGGCTGCAATTTAAAGTGCAGTTAACTCTAATGAATTTATCCTCTGCAGAAGAGGCAACTCTGAGTCTTCCATTCCTGTGGCGGTCCTCATGAGAGCCAGTTTCATAATAGCGCTTGATGGTTTTTGCCGCCGAACTTGAAGAATCTTTCAAAGATCTTGACATTTTTTGGATTGACTGACATTCATGTCTTAAATTAATGATGGGCTGTCATTACTCTGCTTATTTGAGCTGTTCTTGCCATAATATGGACTTTGTCTTTTACCAAATAGGGCTATCTTCTGTATACCTTGTCACAACACAACTGAAAATATATTTTGATTTGTTTAACACTTTCTTGGTTACTACATGATTGCATATGTGTTATTTCATAGTTTTGATGTATTCACTAATATTCTACAATGTAGAAAATAGTAAACATACAGAAAAACCCTGGAATGAGTAGGTGTGTCCAAACTTTTGACTGGTACTGTATGTAAATAAGGTATTTCTGTTTTTTATTTTGAATACATTTGCAAACATTTCTAAAAACCTGTTTTCGCTTTGTCGTCATGGGGTATTGTGTGTATACTGCTGACGAAAACATTAATTTAATCCATTATAGAATAAGGCTGTAACGCAACAAAATGTGGAAAAAGTCAAAGGGTCTGAATACTTTCTGAACGCACTGTACATACAAAAAGACATTCACATTTCTCAGAGAGAGTTGTCGACAACCCATTGAAGAAACAGGTAATCTACCAATACCAAACAGCAGGTAACAAAGGACACTGAACCTCTCACACCGAGTAAAGTCAACCGGACTGCAGCTGTGTTATGACTGTGGTAGTATTCTTATGACTGTGGTAGTATTACTATGACGGTGGTAGTATTGTTATGACTGTGGCAGTATTGTTATGACTGTGGTAATATTGGTATGACTGTGGTTGTATTACTATGACGGTGGTAATATTGTTATGACTGTAGTAATATTGGTATGACTGTGGTTGTCTTGTTATGACTGTGGTAATATTGGTATGACTGTGGTTGTATTACTATGACGGTGGTAATATTGTTATGACTGTGGTAATATTGTTCTGACTGTGGTAATATTGTTATGACTGTGGTAATATTGTTATGACTGTGGTAATATTGTTATGACTGTGGTAGTATTGCTATGACTATGGTAGTACTGTTATGACTGTGGTAGTATTGTTATGACTATGGTAGTACTGCTATGACTGTGGTAGTATTGTTATGACTATGGTAGTACTGTTATGACTGTGGTAGTATTGTTATGACTGTGGTAGTATTGTTATGACTGTGGTAATACTGTTTTGACTGTCTAGGAGTGTTAACTCCTCTTCCTTTTGTCTTTGGGCACTCACCTGTCACAGCGTGGTCCGGTGTGCCCCGGCTGGCATCGGTCACATATCAGCTCCCCTCGCGGGTCCACATGGCACGTGGGGCTGAAACTACGATGTTTTTGAGTAAGAAAAACAGGAAGTAGAAGAAAAAGAAAAGAAACACGTATCAACAATCCCATCCTTCTGTCCCCCATAAACACAACAACATCACTGAGTTGAAAAAGAGGGAGAGTCCAGCTCCTGTCCCCCTCCTGATCCCAAAGATAGAGCAAGAGTTGGGCTGGGTCAGGGATAGGTTCCAGTGTTCCTGACAGAGGGCTGATGGAATGACTGGCCAGTCTATTTCAGAAGACACTGGATCCCAGGGCAGGAACGGTGGGGTAGCACTGCCTTTTTGGAATGTCTGGGGGAAGAAGCTTTCTTTAGCCGCTGGTTCTCCTGCTATGGCCTAGTGTAGAGGAATGCTCAGCTGCTCAGCTCCTAGCCTGGGGGCACGCCGCTCCACTCTGGCCACCAGGGGATTACCACCCATTACCAGTGCTTGACTGGAGCTATTGTCTCTGGCCCTGTTCACAAGTAACCGACTTCAACATGGTGGAACCACAACAGATCTAGGCGACAGCATCGCCAGTCACGGTGGTGGACCCCCCCCCCCCCCCAAAAACACAGGATTAGAGTCATGAAAATGAATCTTAGGTAGGGAGAGGTCAGTATGGCTAGATAAGGATTCTGATGAAGTGTCATATAAACTTATTTCCATGTGAGATGTGATGACATACTTGTTGGACGGGATGTTGAGGGGGCAGGCGCAGGGCAGGCAGTCATTGGCTGTTCCCTTGGTAGCGTCCCCATAGAAACCAGGGATACATTCATCACAGTGGAATCCAGTGGTGTGGTCAGTGCAGCCCTGGGAATATACAGTAGGTTTAGTTAGGTTAACAACCATTCTTTCATTCTAGAACAATACCAGTACACACTTTTTGTTTGGTATACATCCACTATAAACCAGTTTTTCCAAGTAAAAATCTGGTGTAGAAAAAGGAGGAGGAAGGATAGTGCTGCTAAGGTACACAGTGGTATGTTTTTGTAGACAGAAGCTGCTAAGGTACTCAATAGTACTCAATAGTAGGGTTTGGTAGACGAAAGTTACTAAGGTACACAATAGTAGGTTTTGGTAGACGGTCCAAGGCACTGCTTCTCCGTGCTAGAGGTGACACTACAGACCCTGGTTCAATTCCAGGCTGTATCACAACCAGCTGTGATTGTGAGTCACATAGGGCGGGGCACAATTGGCCCAGTGTTGTCTGTGTTAGGGTTTGACCAGGGTAGGCAGTCATTGTAAATAGGAATTTGTTCTTGAGTTGCCTAGTTAAACTGAGTTGCCTAGTTAAATAAAGGTATAAAAAAAACAATAGTAGGTTTTTGTAGACAGAAGGTGGTCTTAGGTAAATAAAGGAGGACCAAGGCACTGTTCATATAATTCATTAAAATGCCTTTATTTGTATCGCATGTTCAATGGAAACCAAGCTTCGGCCATGCAGCCGAAATGCGTCTGAGTTTGTTTCCATTGAACATGCCACAGAAACAAAGGCATTTGAATTAATTATATGAAGAGTGCCTTGGTCCTCTTTCTTTTTGATACAAATCTGGTGCATTGTCATAATTTGTTGAGTAGCAGCTGTGCTTGATTGGCAATGCAGTCACACGGGCGAACGCATGTTCAACATTTAAGAATAATCTACAAAGAAACCCAAAGTTTTACCTGTCTCCTCTCCATAGCGTTGTCTGACTGGGATGGTCTGGTGAATAATTGGGAGAGACTTTGAGAGTCTGATGTTGTCAAATTAAACGTAATGCATTTCCCCATAGATTGGCATTAACCCAAACTCCGGTAATGCACCGCTAATGAAATGAGAGCAGTTTTTTTGGGTCCTCGCACCGTCAGCCCCAATAAAGCCTAAACGCTCTTGAGTCAATTGCAGATGTCTACTCAGCATAATCACCAGCATAGAGAAGATTTCTTGATTATGGGGGTGGGGAGGCTAATAATGGATAATGGGGTTGATGTGATAAGGGGGAGGGGCGTGCGCTTACCCCCTTCCCCACGCAAGACTGGCTCTATGCCACTTGCTTGGCCTATTTGTTTCTCCAAATCATTTCCTGTCTCTGTTAAAATGTCCAATCCCTGGTGGGATCAATCCTGGGAGCTTGATGCAAGGCAGGCAGGCACACTCTACTGAGCAGGAGGAGGGTGGCCAGGGTTTAACTCACTCTCATGACATCATTTACAGGCACTAACCTGCCTTGGAGGAGACAACGCTAGGCCTCAGGGAAGTAGCCTACCGTAGACACCACAGCTGACAGATTACTGCGCATGATCGCTCCTAACCTACAGAAGTACAAAATACCTTACTCTCTCACAGGAATGGCGAACTCTTGAAATTCCTTTTGTCGCTAGCGATTTGGACGACTGGATGCACTAGTGCCTTTTGGACATTTTAGTGTATTGAAAAAAATTATCCGACTAATGTACGTATTTTTTTAAATAATTTGTATTTTGATATTTTTGTGAAGCAGGGCTCCCCTTCAAAAAAAGGACTTTGATCTCAATGGACCTTACCTGCTTGAATAAAGATGAAATCAAAACAAATAAATAAACATCCCATTAACATCCCCATCTCCCTTCCACCTGCTCATAGCTGATATATAATAAAACATCCCATCACTGTTCTAGCAGTCCGTCTGTTTAATACTGAAGGAGGTCTAGTCTGTCTGAAGGCAGCTCAGACAGTGAGAGCAGAGCGGTGGGAGTGGTGCGCCAGAAGAAGGTGAGAGAGGTCAGAGAGTGCTAGCTGGCTGTTAGGATGAGGACAGACAGACAGCTGAGACTGGCCCCGGGCCCTCGGGACACAGCCCTCCACTCAGCTCACGTCTATCTCAACACAGAGTCATGACAAATCTCCACAGGGTACACCCTGATATCTGTCTCCACCGACACAGCCCTGAGCAAAACACGCACAGGCTGCGGATGAAAAGAGGGAGCAGAAAGTCAATAGGATAGAAAATGGTATCCTGGTTGGGAACCAACCAGCAACTCTTTTCAGGTGGAGGCTTAATCCTCACAAAAGCCAGTGCTATGAGGATTTAACAGTGGTAATATTACCAAGGGTGGGATTGTTACAACACCTGGAGCACACGTATGCAAATAGGACATAATGCCATACGATGCCAGTAGGTGATGTCAGGAATAGTCTTCTGAGAACTATCAAACATGTCCGTCCAGCAAATTGTCGCTGTTGATTGGCCAAGCTTCAAACACACAATAAACACTTTTTACTATCTCCAATGGTAGCATTTGCCATGCGCTGTGTCTTTAGGAGAGCACAGCTGTGACCTGTTGTAAGGTGAAACTAGGGAGCAGGTGCTGTGTCCACCATTAACGAGGGAGGAAGGAACATGTTAAAGTAGCTCAGTGGAATGAGACAGGTCTGAGAACTCACAACCCTGCGACTGACAAGTCCCTGTGTGTTAGACAGTCAATGTAATATATATATATTTTTTAAACAAATATGAATTTAACCTTTATTTAACTAGGCAAGCCAGTTAAGAACAAATTCTTATTTACAATGACGGCCTACCCTGGTCAAACCCTAACCCGGACGACATACCAAGCATTGTCCAGTGATGTCATCACAGTCTGTGGCATGGCCTTGGCAGTCGCATGGTTCACACACTCCTTTGAACATGGTGCTGTTAACCCTTCGATGACCCGATGAACACATCTGCAACACAAACAGTCACCAAGGCATATCATGAAGATGAAAAACCGGGTACAGAATTGACAGTTTAAAGACACTGCTTTGTAGATGAATAAAAATGGAACGCTATGAAAACAAATCAAATGTCTCCAAGCTAAAGTGGAAAATGTGGAAATATAAATGACTACTTTAGTCAGTGAGATTTGGCGTTTAATTGCCTCAGAAGCTGTTTTGCGGTTCATAATTAGACCTACAAAGCCGTAATTGATGCATTAATTTTGCTGCACTAAGTGCTTTGATTTGTACAGTTGGAGAGACATTTTCTATATTATTGTTTAAAAATGCATCAGGAATAGTAATACTGTAACGGTAGTCCTCCTCCTCTTCAACCGAAGAGGAGGAGTAGTGATTGAACCAAGGCGCAGCGGGTTGTGAATACATAATTTATTTAAAGAAAAGACGAAAACACGAACTTCACTTTAAACTAACAAAACAACAAACGGAGTAGACAGACCTGGACGACGAACTTACATTAAACATGAAGAACGCACGAACAGGGAAAAATAGACTACACAAAAAGAACGATGTACAAACAAACCGAACAGTCCCGTGTGGTGCGACAAACACTGACACAGGAGACAACCACCCACAACGAACACTGTGAAACAACCTACCTAAATATGACTCTCAATTAGAGGAACGCCAAACACCTGCCTCTAATTGAGAGCCATACCAGGCAACCCTTAAACCAACATAGAAACAGACAACATAGAATGCCCACCCAAACTCACGTCCTGACCAACTAACACATACAACAAACTAACAGAAATAGGTCAGGAACGTGACAAATACAATGAATTTGAAATGCTACATTCAGATCTTCCACCCAAATCATTGCCACTTTATATAATGTTTACATACCCTACATTACTAATCTCATATGTATATACTGTACTCTATACCATCTACTGCATCTACTGCATTCATTTACACTTGTGTGTGTATAAGGTAGTTGTTGTGAAATTGTTAGGTTATATTACTTGTTAGATATTACTGCATGGTCGGAACTAGAAGCACAAGCATTTCGCTACACTCACGTTAACATCCGCTAACCATGTGTATGTGACAAATAACATTTGATTTGATTTGAGTAAATTGTCAAAATAATTGAAGCAAGCAATTTCAGGTAAACAATGGCTGTTTTTATAGGTGCACACACTAATCCAAAAGCAAAACATTAGTTCAAATTACAAGTAAGACAATAGGGAATGCGCAAGCTTCACAATAGTACAATAGCCTTAAAATAAGCCTTAGAAACACAAGCTTTAGAAACACAAGCTTCATCAGCCATTTTGTCAACTCTCAGTAGATACTGTGTAGTTCAATGCACTCGTAGACATTGATCGGACACAACACTCCGTCAGGCATCACTTCAAAACATTTCTTATGAGGCTGAATACAACGAGGTACACCCAGAGAAAGACAACAACAACAAACGTGCCCTGTGTTTTCTCGCTCTGCACTTTCTCTCTATACTGACCTTAGTAAGAAGTGCTACCTTGTCATACCTCTGCAGAGAGGAAGAAAGGAAGAGAGGAGAAAGAGACAGGAAAGAGTAAGGTGAAAACTACACCGAAGAAACAAAAGACTGGCTTAGATAAAGGATTGCCTACAAAAAGCAAGAGCATAATGGTGAGTATAGAACAGCAAGGACGTTTTTCTCAAAGGATAAGGACAGAAACGAAGCACAAGGGAAAAACATTCTAAACACAAAGGACATAGAAAAACAACACATATAAATAGATATTAGACCCCTGGGCATTGGGTGAAGAGAGTATAAAACAATCACCAATAAACGTACTATGAAGATTTACCCTTTCCATAAAGGTTATGCAATTGGATTTGTAGATATGAAACCTCAGGCAACATCTTTCTTAGTACTCTGTACGTTTAATGGTTTTGCTGAGGGAGAAAGGATTAGTACTGAGCCCGCGAGGCCGCACAAGTGTCACCGCACACTTCACAGCACGCCACCGCCGCTATTCACCGAGGTCACTTCCAGCATTCTCTCCCTCTCCAGCGCCTATCAAGACTTGATGATAACCGTGCATTCTATTTCATTCCCCCTCTCCCTGTCGCCTCCCCCACACACATTTGGTGTCAGCACAAAACGCCACATGCAGAAATCAATACCCATCGCTTTTTTAAATAGAAAATGCAGTTTTCAACCGAGAGTACAGATTGCTGTAATAGCACACCCTTGTTTGTACCTGTATGTCAGCTTCTCTTTACACTTACAAGCCAACTACGCTCCCGTAAGCATGCGCCCGCACACACCCAAACCTACCAATCACACACACTTTACAATGAATGGAAGTGAAAATGACACAGCAGCAGAGAGCCACTCTCACACAGCCACTTTTCACTTTCTTTTATTTTCCTATCCCAAGAAAAACCACACAAAATCGCGGGGAAATGAAAGCTGTGATTTACCTCACAAGACGTTCCACCATATCCAGGAGGACATTGACACATCTCCACAGCATTGGCCATCTTCTCACTGCTGGAGAACTCACTGGCCACCTCCAGACTGACAGAATGGAGCCTGGTAAAGAGAGGACCGATACAGGAAGACAGAACCAGAACATCACAGTATTAGAAAAGAGCATCAGGTCAACTTTTCAAATACAATCTAGACAAGATCAAATTAACTGTTGAACATGAGAACACAGAGATCTGAAACGTTTCTCTCCAATCTGTCTTGCCAGACCTCATAACGACATTCTCTAACATACAAATAACATCAAGCACAGAAAACTCCAGCTGATTTTGGCCTCTTGTGCCAAAGAGCGGATGTAGTGGCAGATCAGTGTGGATCAGCACAAAGGAGGGTGCAGTGTGTGTGGTTACCTGTAGATGGCGACCCGCTCATTGCTGTGTGAGGCTCTGATGAGGAGGCTGCTCACATTAGTTAGAGCCATCATGAAATCTCTCTTGCTGACAGGCAGGCCTGTCTCCTGATTCTCAAAGTGGTCAGGGTAGAGCAGAGTTCTCTTTGTGCTTTCCGAGAAAGGGTACACCGGCAGACCGAACCGACTGTCAATCATTTTTATCCCGCCGCCCTGCAAGAGATGAAATGTCAGAGTTTTTCCAACCCTCGTTTGAGAGACAGCATCCATGTTGGTGCATGTATTTAATCGCCTCATGCCAGAATGCGAAGTCTTGGCTCTGACTGTCAATATTGGCCATAAATGGAGCATGGGTACCACACATGAATAATCCTCTATTCTGAGACACCATGAATAGCTCAATTGTATAAAGAGTGACATTTCCTGAAATTGTCTTTGTGTCCAGATTGTTCATTGACTCAATAAGTGTGCGAGTTATTTTTCAATGTATGCATAGTAATTTATGTGTAGGTGTGAGCTGAAAGGAAATAGAGAGATCTGTGTGAGTCTGTGTGCAAGAGAGAGAGAGAGAGAGAGAGAGAGCGAGAGAAAGAAAAAGAGAGAGAGAGACGGAGTAGAGAGGGAATGCTGATTGCATACCGCCGATGGATGCATTGCCAGGTAGAATTTAAGGGTAAGATCTCCAAACACGCTGGTGGGAATCATCATAGAGGATTATTAGATGTTATTCATCCCGTCTGCTTATTTACTGTTCCAATGGCTGCTGGGAAATTACAATTTATGGGTGCCGGCCACTTTATTTGCACTGAATTAATGGAGTGTACACATGCAAAGCAGGGTTTAACTATCAATAATGACCTGTCATATATCCAGGCTCTTCCCCATATCACGTATGACATGTGCTCTCCTCTCTGCAATATCTTAATAAATCCCAGTGACTGAGCTTAGGTGGCTGTCATCTGACACTAATGGGGCTGGGAATCTCTCCCTCAGACTCATAATACAAACATCTGTGTACAAACACCAGTATAACAAATACACACTGAAGAGGAAGAGGGACGTCTCTGACCAACCTCTGATATCATCCAACAATCTGTAAACACAGGAT
This sequence comes from Salvelinus fontinalis, assembly GCF_029448725.1. NCBI lineage: Eukaryota > Metazoa > Chordata > Actinopteri > Salmoniformes > Salmonidae > Salvelinus > Salvelinus fontinalis. The sequence continues at coordinate 11,522,624 of NC_074691.1, read as the reverse complement.
ATTTTGGATGGAAAAGGGTTGAAATTGTGTTGTCAGATTTATAGTTTTTAGTATTTGATCATTGATTGCACTAGAGAGCAGGCTCTCTTGCTGGTCTCCAGATCCTCTGGATAAACTACCTCTTCAGGCTTAACTCTGAGGTTGTAATCATGATCTGAGGTCTCCAGCTTTTGTAAAGAGGCCAAGAGGACATATCAATGTCACATTGGATTGGTGTGGCTGAATTTGGGTTTTGAATGATATCACCTATGTTTGTGCGTGACTGTGTATGTGTGTGTGTGACTGTGTGTGCGTGACTGCGTGTGTGTATCCCATTATTCAGAGTGCTTAAGGGAGAAAATCTTAAAGCATTCCTCATGGATCACACACACACAAATAAAAGACAGCGAATGAATCCTCTCACTGCACTCGGCTGACTGAAGATGAAAACGATGACAGATGAACGGCCGGTCCACGATGGATCGTTAGTAAAAGGACACCTCGCTAGCGTAATAGCCCGGGAAGACAGAGAGAACAAACGACGGAGAAAACGTGCATACTGCGTATCACTCCCAAGGTCAGCGCCGATCGTCTCCTCCATGTCAGTAATGATTAAACGACGCTAAAATGAATCCTTTAATTGATTCGCAAACAGCTTCGGCAAAGTTGTGTGAACGACAACAACAAAAAAACGGTGGTGAGACAGCTTCAAAGCGGGGTCTTTTATTTGCTGTTTCACGACTGAGGGGCAGAAAGTGAAGTAGGCCTTGTCTTCAGAGCAGCGTAACAATCGGATAGGCCTCAGAGAGCCTTTACTGTGAGATATATGCTGAGCGCTGCACAAACTAACGCAGATGCATTGCAAATTTAGTATAGAGCTAGACCAACTGAATAGATACACTCTTCTCTGGGGCCCACTCTACGTTCATGATAATCAACAGCGGTTTTGTTATATGTTGTAATAAAAAAAACACAAGCGGTCCATGCTGTCATGTTGGATGATACAGCTTCGTCAACAGAGCGCTTGTTAGGAGCATTAATGTCTTCTCTGAGAAACGTCTTCCTCGCTTAATTTGATGGAAGGATCCTCACTTTGAAGAAATCATTATTTTATTGACCTCTCATTCTTCTCTTATTCTTGTCTAATTTGCAAGCGTGTATGGATTTCAGTAGACAACTCTGTAGATATTTAAACATGTATTTTGTCTTTTACTATTCTATCCTAGCCTGCTTCTTTGATTAACCTCTTCATCTAAGTCACCCTTCAATGTCATGACAAAAGAATATTGGCAAAATGTATTGCTCACAGAATTAGAAAGGTCTGATCAGACAGGATTCTTAAAAGGAAAATATATTGGAGACAACATTAGACAACAAAGAGAAAAAATGGAAAACTATGAGAATACATGAAAACCGGGTATAATCTTTAGAGCAAATTTTGAGAAAGCCTTTGCTACAGTACCTCAGTACCTCTGAATCTGATAATAAGAGCCTGGATTTTATTTTAAGGATCTCTCATAAAATGGGTAAAAGTCATGTACAATAACCCTTTATGTAAAATAATAAATAACTGTTACTTCTCGGAAAGGTTTTAGCTGTCAAGAGGTGTAAATCAAGGTTGCTCTCTATCACCATACCTATTTATTACGGAAGCGTTAGCGATAAAAATCAGATCCAGTGATAACATTGAGGGCCTAAAAATTAAGGGATTAGAGACAAAATTACCAATTTACGCAGAAAATTCAAGTTTTCACTTGAGTCCTCAATCTTCAACCTTGAAGGGCCTTATTGAGTACCTGGATAATTTCTCAATTTTCTCTGGACTAAAACCCAACTATGATAAGTGTTACGGATGGGTCTCTAAAAGATACAAACTTTTAATAGCCATGTGGTCTCCCGATTAAATGGGCAAATGGTGAAGTTGATGTGCTTGGTGTACATATCCCGTAAAAATGTTATGTTGTTGCAAATATTAACTTTGGTAGAAAACTTTGTAGAATAGATAGGATATTGAAACTGTGGAGATGGAAACACCTGTCCATCTACAGGAAAATTATCCTAATTAATCCCGTAGTGATTTCACAGTATATGAATCCAATCATGAATCCAATATGAATCCAATCATGGCTTTTCTCTAAGTTGAGAATTTTTTTTTTTTAATTTTGTCTGGAATGGCAAACCAGTTAAATGGGCATATTTATCTAATGAACATGAGTTTGGATTGTTAAAAGTGCTGCCAATCAAAAACCCTTCATGGCTTAAAATAACTAGTATAAATCAGAAAATGTATCAATTTCACTTAAGGTCGAGAGGTTTGACAAGTTGAGAAGAGATTTTTTATGTCCCAATACTATGGCAACCGGTTTATGAACTGATATACAAAACAAAAGTTGATGCATCAATCCGTTCATTTCAATTGAAACTATTATATAAAATTCTCATCACAAAAAGAATGCTCAATAAATGGGGCATTGAACAGTCAGCCCTGTACAGACTCTGCAACGAAGAAACAGAATCAATAGATCATCTCTTTTGGTACTGCACTTCGGTAGCTCACTTTTGCAGTCAGGTTCAGGAGTAGATATTGAGTCATAATGTCTGTGTTCAGATAGACCTACAAATGGGAAATATGATTATACTCTTAGGTAAAGTATTTATTTTCAGCGTAATCTTGGTAGACATTGTACAAATAGAGAGGCTCAAGGCACTTTTGAGACATCACACTAAAATAGATGAATGTATGTCAAAGGAAATAGTAAATGGTGGTGTACTGGGAAGGATGGATTAGTCTTTGGACATCTGAGGGGTGGAATTAATATTAGAGTGATTGTTTGATTTGACGATGCACTTGGAGTCCAGTACAAATTTGAGGACGCTATATGTACAGTACCAGTCAAAAGTTTGGACACACCTACTCATTCCAGGGTTTTTCTTCATTTTTACTATTTTCTACATCTAAACTATGAAAAAACACATATGGAATCATGTAGTAACCAAAAAAGTGATAAACACATTATAATAGATTTTACATTTTACATTCTTCAAAGTAGTCACCTTTTGTTTTGACGGCATCTTTGCACACTCTTGGCATTCTTTCAACCAGCTTCAGCTGGAATGCTTTTTCAACAGTTGAATGAGTTCCCACATATGCTGAGCACTTGTTGGCTGCTTTTCCTTCACTCTGCGGTCCAACTCATCCCAAACCATCTCAATTGGGTTGAGGTCGGGTGATTGTGGAGACCAGGTCATCTGATGCAGCACTCCATCACTCTCCTCCTTGGTCAACTAGCCCTTACACAGCCTGGAGGTGTGTTTTGGGTCATTGTCCTGTTGAAAAACAAATGATAGTACCACTAAGCGCAAACCAGATGAGATTGGCGTATCACTGCAGAATGCTGTGGTAGCCATGCTAGTTAAGTGTGCCTTGGATTCTAAATAAGTCACTGACAGTGGCACCAGCAAAGCACCCCCACACCATCACACCACCTCCTCCATGCTTCATGGTGGGAACCACACATGCAGAGATCATCCATTCATCTACTCTGCGTCTCACAAAGACACCGTGGTTGGAACCAAAAATCTCAAAATTGGACTCATCAGACCAAAGAACAGATTTCCATGTCCATTGCTCGTGTTTCTTGGCCCAAGCACGTCTCTTCTTATTATTGGTGTCCTTTAGTAGTGGTTTCTTTGCAACAATTCAACCATGAAGGCCAGATTCATGCAGTCTCCTCTGAACAGTTGATGTTGAGATGTGTCTGCTACTTGAACTCAGTGAAGCATTTATTTGGGCTGCAATTTCGGAGGTGTGATTAACTCTAATGAACTTATCCTCTGCAGCAGAGGTAACTCTGGGTCATCCTTTCCTATGGCGGTCCTCATGAGAGCCAGTTTCATCATAGCGCTTGATGGTTTTTGCGACTGCACTTGCACTTTCAAAGTTCTTGAAATCTTCTGGATTGACTGACCTTCATGTCTCAAAGTAATGATGTTTCTCTTTGCTTATTTGAGCAGTTTTTGCCATAATATGGACTTGGTCTTTTACCAAATAGGACTATCTTCTGTATACCACCCCTACCTTGTCACTACACAACTGATTGGCTCAAACGCATTAAGAAGGAAAGAAATTCCACAAATGAACTTTTAACAGGGCACACCTGTTAATTGAAATGCATTCCACCTCAAGAAGTTGGTTGAGAGAATGGCAAGAGTGTGCAAAGCTGTCATCAAGGCAAAGGGTGGCTACTTTGATTTGATTTGTATTGATGTATAATTTGATGTATATTTTGATTTGTTTAACACTTTTTTGGTTATTACATGATTCCATATGTGTTACTTCATAGTGTTTATGTCTTCACTATTATTCTACAACGTAGAACATAGTAAAACTAAAGAAAAACCCTGGAATGAGTAGGCGTGTCCAAACTTTTTGCTGGTACTGTATATATATATAATTTTTATGTTTTCCACTTGATCCTCCAACCAGGGGTGGTGTTGGGAAATAAATAAAAAGGGCATCAGAAAGGTGCAACTAATGTTATTTTATAGACTAAACTGTCTGTTAGTTTCATAGCTGATCTATCCTCATAATTATTATTGTTTAAAGATATCCTCTGTGAGAGAGATAGATAGAGCTCTGCCATGGGGACCAGCAGGAATGTGTAAAACAAGGCATATGGGAGACAAAAGACTGCAGCACTACTAAGCTGAGCTCATTTTTGGAGGATCAGCTAATGACAGCCAGATGCTGTCAAACACTATGAGCCCACACGCACACATACGCACACACACAGACACGCACACACACACACACACACACACACACACACACACACACACACACACACACACAGACACAGACACGCACACAGATTATCCACAACACATTGCTTTGCGCCAAACCACTTTTTAAATGAAACCAGACATAGCATTCAGACATGTCTGGAGTGAACTTCAAAAAACGCTGAAAGGATCTTTGAAACTGAAAAGGGACATGTCACATGATCAGTCTAGACCAATCAGGTTGAACATTACTTGGAACAACATTCTCTATGGGAGCACTTGCTCTATGAAGGAGTTCGTGTTGGCACCTAACCTAAAACATGTAATCGCATTATGAGGCTATTTGCACTTACCTCTATTATGACATTAGGAGAAGAGTTAACTCTGATGTCCTGGTCTTTCTCCCCTGCATCATATGAGACTGTATAGACAAGACTTCCTCCATAGGCTGGGAGCTGTAAACAAACAGAAGTCCACATTTTATGTACTGTGCACAGTGAAAGTTTACACACCCCTTGCACAGTTTTCAAATTTTGTCTCCGTAAAATAAAAAATAAACATTTCTACTGATCTACACAGCCTGCTCCACATTTTCAAAGTGAAAAAAGGTATTACAGAACATTTTCTGAATTAATTAAAGATAGAAAACAAAGATGTCTTGATTGCGTATTTCTTCACACCCCAGAGTTAATACTTGGTGGAAGAACCTTTGGCAGCAATTACAGCTGTGAATCATTTTGAATAAGATTATACCAACTTTCCACAACTCTTAGGGCAACATATAGTGTTGTGATGCAAAAATTCTAGCAAATAAATAGTGCATAGGATTAAAAAGGTATTGTCAGATATTATTCATCCTAATCAGACAGATTTTTTACATGGACGATAATTTGAGATGGTATAAAACAAGTACTGGAAACAATAGAACACTATGAAAAATCCAAGAAACCAGACCTTGTATACATAGCTGACTTGGAATATATATATATACACTGCTCAAAAAAATAAAGGGAACACTTAAACAACACAATGTAACTCCAAGTCAATCACACTTCTGTGAAATCAAACTGTCCACTTAGGAAGCAACACTGATTGACAATAAATGTCACATGCTGTTGTGCAAATGGAATAGACAAAAGGTGGAAATTATAGGCAATTAGTAAGACACCCCCAAAAAAGGAATGGTTCTGCAGGTGGTGACCACACACCACTTCTCAGTTCCTATGCTTCCTGGCTGATGTTTTGGTCACTTTTGAATGCTGGCGGTGCTTTCACTCTAGTGGTAGCATGAGACGGAGTCTACAACCCACACAAGTGGATCAGGTAGTGCAGTTCATCCAGGATGGCACATCAATGCGAGCTGTGGCAAAAAGGTTGGTTGTGTCTGTCAGCGTAGTGTCCAGAGCATGGAGGCGCTACCAGGAGACAGGCCAGTACATCAGGAGACGTGGAGGAGGCCGTAGGAGGGCAACAACCCAGCAGCAGGACCGCTACCTCCGAATTTGTGCAAGGAGTGGCACTGCCAGAGCGCTGCAAAATGACCTCCAGCAGGCCACAAATGTGCATGAGCCATGAGCAGCTAGAGCCGCCAGCCAGCCATGAGCAGCCAGAGCCGCCAGCCAGCCATGAGCAGCCAGAGCCGCCAGCCAGCCATGAGCAGCCAGAGCCGCCAGCCAGCCATGAGCAGCCAGAGCCGCCAGCCAGCCATGAGCAGCCAGAGCCGTCAGCCAGCCATGAGCAGCCCCTCAGTCCGGAGCTGCCCCTCAGTCCGGAGCTGCCCCTCAGTCCGGAGCTGCCCCTCATTCCGGTGTTGCCCCTCATTCCGGTGTTGCCCCTTAGTCCGGTGCTGCCCCTTAATCCAGGGGGGTTAATTTGGAGGGTGGCCATTTGGAGGAGGCTACGGAAGCGGGGTTTGACTATGGTGGGGTGGGGACCACGTCCGGAGCCGCCACCGTGAACAGATGCCCACCCAGACCCTCCCCTAGACTTTAGGTGGTGCGCCCGGAGTTCGCACCTTGAGGGGGGGGGGGGGTTCTGTCACGTTCCTGACCTGTTTTCCTTGTTTTTGTATGTGTTTAGTTGGTCAGGGCATGAGTTGGGGTGGGCATTCTATGTTATGTGTTTCTATGTTGGGTTAAATGTGTTGCCTGATAAGGTTCTCAATTAGAGGCAGGTGTTTGACGTTTCCTCTGATTGAGAACCATATTAAGGTAGGCTGTTCTCACTGTTTGTTTGTGGGTGATTGTTCCTGTGTCTGTGTCTGTCGCACCACACGGGACTGTTTCGTGTTCGTTCGTTTGGTTAGTCTGTTCCTGTTCTTTGTGTTATATATTAAGTTCTCAGGTTCAGGTCTGTCTACGTCGTTTTGTTGTTTTGTAATTTTTCAAAGTGTTTTTTCGTGTTCGTGTTCGTGTTTAAATAAATTAATTTATGTCTTCATACAACGCTGCGTTTTGGTCCGACCCTTACTCCTTCTCCTCATCCGAGGAGGAGGAATTAGACAGCCGTTACACTCATGGAGGATCTATATAATGTTCTAATGTCTCTGGATTACAACCAAATTATGATAATGATTATTTATTATGATATTACGTATTGGATCACAAAAAATACAAATGATACATTACTGTGTAGTTTACCAATAAAATGGTCTAATGGTGAAGTGGACATACTTGGTATTCATATCCCGAAAGAATAGATAAGATCTTGCTACCATGGAAAGGAAAATACCTGTCTATTTGTGGAAAAATCATCCAGATTAACGCTTTAGTCATATCCCAGAAATTAGGTTTGCAGAAGTCTAAGGAGGGTTTTCCTCTTAACTTTTTACCTGGGCTTTGCTCCTTTCAGATTTATTTTCATCCTGACAATTTCCCCAGTCCTTGCCAATGACAAGCATACCAATAACATCATGCTGCCAACACACCTGGGGTGTGAAGACAATGCAATCAATACATCTTCATTTTTTATTAATTTAGGGAAGAAAAAAAAAATGATTTCACTTAGAGAATGGGGAGTAGGATGTGTAGATAGGTAGGGAAAATCAAATTGTATTCCCTTGTGAAGATAGTACAAGGGGTGTGCATACAGTTGAAGTAGGAAGTTTACATACACCTTAGCCAAATACATTTATTAAACTCAGTTTTTCACAATTCCTGACATTTAATCCAAGTAACAATTCCCTGTCTTAGGTCAGTTAGGATCACCACTTTATTTTATGAATGTGAAATGTCAGAATAATAGTAGTGAGAATTATTTATTTCAGATTTTATTTCTTTCATCACATTACCAGTGGGTCATAAGTTTACATACACTCAATTAGTATTTGGTAGCATTGCCTTTAAATTGCTTCACTTGGGTCAAATGTTTCGGGTAGTCTTCCACAAGCTTCCCACAATAAGTTGTGTGAATTTTGGCCCATTCTTCCTGACAGAGCTGGTGTAACTGAGTCAGGTTTGTAGGTCTCCTTGCTCGCACACCCTATTTCAGTGCTGACAACATATTTTCTATAGGATTGAGGTCAGGGCTTTGTGATGGCCACTCTAATACCTTGACTTTGTTGTCCTTGAGCCATTTTGCCACAACTTTGGAAGTATGCTTGGGGTCATTGTCCATTTGGAAGACCCATTTGCGACCAAGCTTTAACATCCTTACTGATGACTTGAGATGATGCTTCACTATATCCACATAATTTTCCTACCTCATGATGCCATTTATTTTGTGAAGTGCACCAGTCCCTCCTGCAGCAAAAGCACCCCTACAACATGATGCTGCCACCCCCGTGCTTCACAGTTGGGATGGTGTTCTTCAGCTTGCAAGCTTCCCCCTTTCTCCTCTAAACATAACGATGGTCATTATGGCCAAACAGTTCTATTTTTGTTTCATCAGAACAGAGGACATGTCTCCAAAAAGTACGATCTTCGTCCCCATGTGCAGTTGCAAACCGTAGTCTGACATTTTTATGGTGGATTTGGAGCAGTGGCTTCTTCCTTGCGGAGCGGCCTTTCAGGTTATGTCGATATAGGACTCGTTTTACTGTGGATATATATATTTTGTACCTGTTTCCTCCAGCATCTTCACAAGGTCTTTTGCTGTTGTTCTGGGATTGATTTGCACTTTTCGCACCAAAGTATGTTCATCTCTAGGAGACAGAACGCGTCTCCTTCCTGAGCGGTATGACGGCTGCGTGGTCCCATGGTGTTTATACTTGTGTACTATTGTTTGTACAGATGAACGTGGTACCTTCAGGCGTTTGGAAACTGCTCCCAAGGATGAACCAGACTTGTGTAGGTCAACAACAAAAAACTTCTGAAGGCTTGGCTGATTTCTTTTGATTTTCCTATGATGTCAAGCAAAGAGGCACTGAGTTTGAAGGTAGGCCATGAAATACATCCACGGGTACACTTCCAATTGACTCAAATGTTGTCAATTAGCCTATCAGAAGCTTCTAAAGCCATGACATAATTTTCTGGAATTTTCCAAGCTGTTTAAAGGCACAGTCAACTTAGTGTATGTAAACTTCTGACCCACTGGAATTGTGATACAGTGAATTATAAGTGAAATCATCTGTCTGTAAACAATTGTTGGAAAAATTACTTGTGTCATGCACAAAGTAGATGTCCTAACCGACTTGCCAAAACCATATTTTGTTAACAAGAAATTTGTGGAGTGGTTGAAAAACAAGTTTTAATGACTTAAGTGTATGTAAACTTCCGACTTCAACTGTATGTGTATAATGCGACTGTATATGATAACTTGCCCTGCATAGAACAGAACGTCTTACCACCATCAAATGCACTTTTACAGTATAATAGCATGTAAAGACAAGGACCGAGATTAGGTCTGCATGCATAGTGAGGGTCATAGGAGTTATTGCATTAGTACTCAGCTTGGATATAATACTTAGCTAAAATGATCTAGAGTCCCCTTTAAAACCCAGTGAAGTGTGAAATGACCCAACACCACCAACAAATCTCCACTCCTCTTCAGTGACATTACGAGCTGTGTGTAATGATCGTTAAGGGACAGGTTTTATAGCGGGACACACTACCCATGCCTGGCAGTAATACTGACGAGGCTGTACTAGACAGATGCATTACAATCACCTTTTAAACAAAGATCCTTAAAGATGGACACAGTTACAGGCACTGTGCTCCTGAAGATTAGGATGCCTAGTTTGCCACAGCCACAAGTGTGTTTTGTTCCAATGATGACTGCATTCCTAAAATGTAGGGTGTCTTGTCTGTACAGTTGAGCACACATTCTCGGATCCAGGACAGCCTAACCTCCTTTGTATTTGTGTATCTTTGTTTTTCTTTCTTTCTGCTTCTTCTTCTCTCCTCTGGCTCCAGCTCTCCAAACAAAGCAGAGATGTGTGTTGTGTTTTTCCTGCTAGAAAGGGGCCCTCTTATCTTGGTGTTATTGAGCTGCTCTCTTTTCCTCTCCTGGCCCCCTGCTGAGGCTATAGCAGGGAGCTCTCGGGGCTTTGCTGTGTTGAATGAAAGGCCCTGTCGTTATCTGACCTGGGAGAACCTAAGACTAGACTGGACCTGGAGGGCAAACAACTTTCCACTCAGCACTTATCAGAGGGGCCCTGAGTTTTCCCTGACCAAGAGACCTGTATTGGATATAACTAGGGACCAGAGTTGTTCCTGGTTAGATCATCTGGTCAGGGAAAACTGAAGGCCTTTCAAGCCCCAATGGTGCTTCTGAGTGGTGCAGCGGCCTATGGCACTGCATCTCAATGCTAGAGGCTTCACTACAGACCCTGGTTCGATTCCATTCTGTATCACAACTGGCCGTGATTGGGAGTCCCATAGGGCGGCGCACAATTGGCCCGGGTTAGGGTTTGGCTGGGGTAGGCCGTCATTGTAAATAATTTGTTCTTAACTGACTTGCCTAGTTAAATAAATAAAAGCACCATCAACACGCTGGCTAGAAGACCAGCCACAGTAGGGAGCTACATACACCAGACCCAGAACTTCAGCAGCACCAAAGCACAACATCTATTCATTTGTGATGTCAAACCATTGGTTTTGACATCGCTGATGTCTATCCATTTAGGATATAATTCATGCCTAGCTGGGCAGACAACCAACATAGATATAAAATGTTACTATTGTACCTAAGCATGGGGTTTTGGAGAACGATTGAGCTAAAGCCTTATTTGTTTCTATAAACAAGGGCTAATGTGAGTCGTGTACAGGGTGCAGGTCCTATTATAATATCATGACAAAGTCTTTCCTCACATAAATCCAATTCACATTGAGAACACTTCACCCTCTGTGGAACAAAGGGGCTGGTCTATGAAGGTAAAGTGCATTGTGGGTGGGAGGAGCAAGGGAAATCAAACCATTTGTTAAGGAGCAACAGCATGCGTCAGCACACCACTCGTGGCAAAGTTATAATCCTCCTGTAAATAGCGTCAGAAACACACAACAGGACACTCACATCAATAAACCATCCATGTCGCAGTAGGATCTCTTTGTCTGGGATACATAACAAGAGCTCCTCAGATACAATCGTATATCTCACAATCCTACTGGAGCACAGTGGCTGATCCTGAACAACCATAATAAATTGTATTTTGCTACACGAGGACAGATTGAGTTACAGGACAAATAAAGAGAGCACTGCGAAGAGAGGACTTTGGGGTTCGGAGCCACTTTTATACATCACAGGGGAGGCCGTGTTAGAACAGAGACAGAGAGCCAGATTTGCCAGCCATCCCACACCAAATATGCCCAGACAAAGATGGAGCGAGAGAGCGGGAGAGACAAAAACAGAGGAGGGGGGTAATCAAGGCCCATCTTTCAGGAAATTAACAACAGACCATCCAACCTTCCGCTGGGCTTCTGAAAACAAGAGTTGCACCGTGACCCCAGGAACCCATAGATCCTGACATCTGTTCCCCCATTACGAGCTCTGGCTCTGTTGACATTAATATCCAGGAGGCATCGATGTGTGTTTTCCCACCGGCCACCCACAGGAATGCTACAAAGAGGGGGCTCTGCTCAGATCCTCTGACTGCCTCCAATATGGGGTCCTGTTTTGTTTGTGCATAGTGGGTGATGATCCAAAACTAGGGCTCGGAAACACGGACATCTGGGGAACACTTTAACTGGCCCCAATGAGACCGTCCAAAGTGAAAAGATCCGGGGCAGAGACTATTTGCTGACTCAAAAGCTACAAGAATTTCCCTACTTGTTTGTCCATCTGTAACCAATACCATTTGTTTGGGTTGCTTCATGGAAACATTTCCGCCATGTTTTTCTAAAGTATTTGGGGTAGATGTAGATCAGAAGAACTAAGCAATTTACTAAAACAGTTGGAGTATCATTAAAATAATTGGCAAGTACTGTATAAGCAAGCATACATCTTGTTTCTAAGCAACCCACACATTTATAATAGAGTTCTGTTGTAAAAAAAAAAAAAACTCTAACAAATACAATATTTGAATCATGGGGACTTCTTTAAAACAAACAAACCAACAAACAAAAGACGGTCGATCCACTTATGAAAAAAGCTCCAGTATCTGCTGAATGAGCAGGCAGCTTTGGAGGCGTCCTTGTTGCAGTTCATCAGACATGTAAGTGGCAGAGCCTGGAAATGAGGCCGTTTGTGCCCTGCGGCCTCTGCCCCTGCAGTGTGGCGGGAATAGAGGGAGTAGAGGGACGATCACGGTGTGTTAGCCACAGCATGCAGTCTGGAGCTGCAGTCTGGGACAGGCTAGGAGTGGCTGAATGTCCTCCTCTCTACTGTCAAGTGGGACAGAGGAGCACAGTATGACAGTGTCTACTCAGAGCTCTGTTAGAATCCTATAGGTAGCGCTCTCTCAGTCTCTAGTCTATAGGTTCCCAGTGAAGACTACCTCGTACAGGGGGCCCAGCCCACAAATGAAGCCACACACACACACACACACACAATAAATAAATACATTCATATGGGTAAAACAATCATTGGCACCCACCCATGCATATTCTCTCGGGCACTCGGCGCTCCGTCGGCCTTGTCAATCTGAAGGCGAGGGGTAATGGCCCCCGCTCCTCACTGGGAGAAAGTGCTGAAGTGTGTACTCAGGCAAGCGCTACCGAGATGGGTTCATTTATCATCATAATAGTCTATTACCCATGATAGGTCACAACTCAGTGAAGAGGCAGCCGCTGTAATTGGTGCTATTCCTTTCACTTTGCTCGGCCAGGGAAGGCAAGGAGGCAGCCCTCGGCACAAGGGCAATAGTCAATCAACACGTGGAGATTTCTGTCAAAAAAAAGTTAATTTGAGATTTGTTTGCAGGTTTATGGGTTTTATTATCTCCTGTAAATCTGTCACCACATCCCCTGTTAAATGGAGAAGCAGGATATACGTGGTCAAGAATCCGTTCTAGAAGTTAAAGGAATAGGCAGCAATTAAGATGCATTTTTATTCACTGATATGTCAAACAAGTGAATATACAGCTGTACACATTTTTTTTATGGGGGCTATATTTGTGACGTGGTAAGTTTGGACCCAGATGCAGAGAAGCGACCAGATAAGGAATCAGTGGTTAAAGATAAACATAATACTTTACTGAGATACGGTAGCCGCAGGATCACAGTACACTTGAAAAAACAACAAACACTACGTCTCGAAAAAACACGCAGGAATTGAACACACACGGTAAACAATTCAAGCTTCTGCAAAGGACCACATAAACACGCCTCTCTTAACAGGGACACAATCATGAAATAATAAGACACACCTGAGTCCAATAAAAGTCTCTAGGGCAGTCTCTGTTGCCCTCTGGTGCCAGGAGGAACCATGACAACATTGTGTTAACTTCATTCTAATTATTGTGTGGTGGTAATCTGATCTATTTTACCTGAATCTCAAGAACTCTAACTCAACAATGATACAAACTGAGTGAGTTTACGATGGCGCTGGAGGGAAGGGCTGCCATCTTATCGGCTCTTAACCAACCATGTTATTTTGTTAGTTTTTTCGCGTTGTTCATAACTTGTTTTGTACATAATGTTGCTGCTACCGTCTCTTATGACCAAAAAGAGCTTCTGGACATCAGAACTGAGATTGCTCACCTCAAACTGGACGAAGAGTTCTTCTTCAATGAGTCTGACGGGAGGGGATATACTACTACAGACACCCGACCAGGCCCAGATCCCCGTGATTCGCTGG